>NW_027254391.1:0-102500 GCF_044704955.1 Pristiophorus japonicus | reverse complement strand
AAGGGAGTGAGGGCTGTACCGGGGGAACGGCCAGGGTGAGAGAGGGTAATGGTTTTAGGGACTGGAGCATGAGGGTGTGATTGAGCAGATCAGTAGCTGCAGAAATATCCTGGTGAACAGAGGGCTAAAGGCTGGGCAGCTGGGTGTTCATGTGTAAGAGAGTCGGGAGAGTTATTTTCAGAGGCGAACATAGAAGGAGGTAGGATTCGGGGGGGTGGGGCGCGCGGGGGTGGAAGGGGGATGTGGGTAGACAGCGATACGAGGAAGTGGATAGCTCTTTCACAGCCCAGGCACGATGGGCTGAATGGCCCCCTTCTGTGTTGTATCATTCATATCATGCTGTCAAACAAAGGTGAAGTTTCCTCTCTTCCCTTAAACACGGAACGCTCACTTTAGATGCCGATGTGACAATGGCCTCTTAATTCGTGCTCACCACTCACGGCTGCTTATTGCCCCCTAACCTTGTCATGTATGTACTTTTGGGATCACTAGCCACTAGATGGCGTCACTGTTGGAGGCCATTGGGGCTGCACGCACGTGTGTAAAAGACCAGCTATTTTGTATATTAGTCACTTTGGGCCTTAATAAAGCAGAGCCAAGATTATACCTCTTGGAGTTAAACAGTACTCAGTCTAACAGTTATTGCACACAACAAGCCTGACATGAGCTGGAGATATAGGTATAATAAAGGATCAGCATGCTGCGAAGGTGTGAAAGGGTGATTCCTGCCAACTAATATAACCTTGCAGGGACCAACATGCTGCAAATAAAATTGCACATTGCTCTATCCAACATCAAAAGCATTTCAGCCAGTCTGGCTCAAGTTGCCTGAAGACGATCCTCCGCTTAGTAACAGTGAGTCACGAAACACGTACCCCTTGCAAATTGATCCTTTGCAAGTATTTACCCAAATTCCCTTTGGAAAGTTAAAATTGAATCTTCTTCCACCGCCCTTGTTGTGTAATGAGACCCCCACTAAAGGAAATAGATTCACGTTATCTACTTATTACAGTCAATAATTGAAGGAAGACCAATTATTAAAGGTCCTGCACATTGCCAACTCTTTTTGGAGTTTATCTGCAAAACAAAACACATTAAACCGTGCCACCCGACCTGGGTGACACACCAATGCTGCTTGTTCAAACAGCAGCCGATGAATTATTTTAATCACACAACACACAATCAGTAATCTGCCACACCGCCATTTCGGTTGGGTTTTCCAGCGGCAATATTCTCTGAGTTACTCGTTGGAATACAACGCCCTGCTCCAAGGCCTCAAACCCTTTCATAAACAAAAGGCTTGGGACGCGAGCCAAAGTACAGCTTGTCATTAAACAGGAGGTTGTGGCATGGCTGTTATCGATGGTCGTTGAGCAACAAACCGCTTTGTAAAAAAAAACCCCACAGGGTTCAGACAAAACAAGCTGTCGCAGGGCGAGAAATCAGAGGCAACACTTCAACCCTGAACAATCCTCAATCCGCAGAGCGCAACTTTAAAAGGATGTCAGCTCAGGGATCAGCACCCTCGCCTCGGAGTCAGGAGGTTGCAGGTTCATGACCCGCCACAGAGACTTCAACATAAAAATCTAGGCCGACACTCCAGTGCAGAGCTGAGGGAGTGCTGCACTGTCGGAGGGCAGTACTGAGGGAGTGCTGCACTGTCAGAGGGGCAGTACTGAGGGAGCGCTGCACTGTCGGGGGGCAGTACTGAGGGAGAGCCGCACTGTCGGGGGGCAGTACTGAGGGAGTGCTGCACTGTCGGAGGGGCAGTACTGAGGGAGTGCTGCACTGTCGGAGGGGCAGTACTGAGGGAGTGCTGCACTGTCGGGGAGCAGTACTGAGGGAGTGCTGCACTGTCGGAGGGGCAGTACTGAGGGAGCGCTGCACTGTCGGGGGGCAGTACTGAGGGAGTGCTGCACTGTCGGAGGGGCAGTACTGAGGGAGAGCCGCACTGTCGGGGGGCAGTACTGAGGGAGTGCTGCACTGTCGGAGGGGCAGTACTAAGGGAGTGCTGCACTGTCGGAGGGACAGTACTGAGGGAGTGCCGCACTGTCGGAGGGGCAGTACTGAGGGAGCGCCGCACTGTCGGAGGGACAGTACTGAGGGAGCGCCGCACTGTCGGAGGGACAGTACTGAGGGAGTGCCGCACTGTCGGAGGGACAGTACTAAGGGAGCGCTGCACTGTCGGAGGGACAGTACTGAGGGAGCGCCGCACTGTCGGAGGGACAGTACTGAGGGAGTGCCGCACTGTCGGAGGGACAGTACTAAGGGAGCGCTGCACTGTCGGAGGGACAGTACTGAGGGAGTGCCGCACTGTCGGAGGGACAGTACTGAGGGAGTGCCGCACTGTCGGAGGGACAGTACTAAGGGAGTGCTGCACTGTCGGAGGGACAGTACTAAGGGAGTGCTGCACTGTCGGAGGGACAGTACTGAGGGAGTGCCGCACTGTCGGAGGGACAGTACTAAGGGAGCGCTGCACTGTCGGAGGGACAGTACTGAGGGAGCACCGCACTGTCGGAGGGACAGTACTAAGGGAGTGCTGCACTGTCGGAGGGACAGTACTAAGGGAGTGCTGCACTGTCGGAGGGACAGTACTAAGGGAGCACCGCACTGTCGGAGGGACAGTACTAAGGGAGTGCTGCACTGTCGGAGGGGCAGTACTGAGGGAGCACCGCACTGTCGGAGGGACAGTACTGAGGGAGCGCTGCACTGTCGGAGGGGCAGTACTGAGGGAGCACCGCACTGTCGGAGGGACAGTACTAAGGGAGCACTGCACTGTCGGAGGGACAGTACTAAGGGAGTGCTGCACTGTCGGAGGGACAGTACTGAGGGAGTGCCGCACTATCGGAGGGACAGTACTAAGGGAGCGCTGCACTGTCGGGGGGCAGTACTGAGGGAGTGCCGCACTGTCGGAGGGACAGTACTAAGGGAGTGCTGCACTGTCGGGGGGCAGTACTGAGGGAGTGCCGCACTGTCGGAGGGACAGTACTAAGGGAGCGCTGCACTGTCGGAGGGACAGTACTAAGGGAGCGCCGCACTGTCGGAGGGACAGTACTAAGGGAGTGCCGCACTGTCGGAGGGACAGTACTAAGGGAGCACCGCACTGTCGGAGGGGCAGTACTGAGGGAGTGCCGCACTGTCGGAGGGACAGTACTAAGGGAGCGCTGCACTGTCGGAGGGACAGTACTAAGGGAGCGCCGCACTGTCGGAGGGACAGTACTAAGGGAGCGCTGCACTGTCGGAGGGACAGTACTAAGGGAGTGCTGCAGTCTCGGCAGGATTGTAGATCAACAAACTGGTTTATTTTGCGCAAATGAAGAGAATACAGTTTTCAGAGGGAAATTGACTATTTCCTGCTGCACCGCATTGTGTAAAAATAATAAACACACAGCTCTGCCACTGGTTAGATTTTTGTTCTTTCTCCGTCGTATGACCAGACGGTATTGAGAAGAGCTGAGTCACCAGAGATGAGGAACCACTCAAACCAGTCCGTGGGCGGGTGTCCCCATCGTGTACCAGATATCTCTGACCGCTTTAGGACGGAATGGCCCCATTTCACAGCCCTCCACTTTGTCCTCAGTACCAGTTTCTGGTCAGTTAGGTCATTGCTAATTGAAATAGAGTCTTGTCTGCCAAACCCTATCTCACCCCTTCTTTTGTTTAAATAGCCAATGATGAAGGATTTTCTGACCATTGCTGCTTTTAGTTACGGGCTGTGAGTTCCTCGTTAATGAATTTCAGAGCATAGTATCACGAACACACATCGTTGGAGATCTCGCACTGCAAACCATGAAACTACAAGTCACTAGCTGTGATGAGAAGAATTGCCATGGAAACAGAGACAAGTCTGGGCGGCCATTTTCAAAAGCTGATCTGAGCCATTTTGGAGTGATTGTTTTCTGCTATTCACTGCCCACCCCACCCCGCCCCACCCATGCCAAATCAGTTAAACAGCAATAAAAATAAATTAACCTAATTTGCAGGGTTTCAATCTGTGTACTCCCGATGGCTCCATCAGTGGTGCTCTTGTTTCTGAGTCAGGAGGTCCCTGTTCCCACTCCAGAGACTCAAACATGTATCCCAGACTGACACTCCCAGTGCAGTGCTGAGGGACTGCTGCACTGTCGGAGGTGCTGTCTTTCAGATGAGACAGAGGTCCCCTCTGCCCTCTCAGGTGGATGTAAAAGATCCCATGGACACTATTTCGAAGAAGAGCAGGGGAGTTATCCCCGGTGTCCTGGGGCCAATATTTATCCCTCAATCAACATCACATAAACAGATTATCTGGTCATTATCACATTGCTGTTTGTGGGAGCTTGCTGTGCGCAAATTGGCATTTCCCACATTACAACAGTGACTACACTCCAAAAGTACTTCATTGGCTGTGAAAAGTTTCGGGACGTCCAGAGGTCTTGTGAATGCAACACTTTACTCTTCAGTCTATGCCACGAGGTTGCTTGGACTACGACTGTTAATTTTACATCTTGCTTTGTGCTGGCAGGGTATTTGATGGTGAAGACCCAGCTACATATTACATTTAAACACAGGCTCAGTCCCAGAAAGCTCACATGCAGCACTGAAACAGAATAAATAGGCAACCAGAGGAACGATGGGGGGTGCAACTTGAAGAGAAGAGTAAGATCTATGTTGTTATATATATAAACTTGTATTTACTCTGTACAGCCACCAGAGGGCTCATCCCCTGGAGTCTCAAGGGATCCCATAATCCCTTGGGAGCACAGGTATTTAAGGAGGCCTCACAGGTTGGAGAGGCACTCTGGAGACCTGTAATAAAACATTAAGGTCACACTTTACTTTGAGCTCACAGTGTTCAGTCTGACTCTTTCTCCATACACAATAACTGGCGACGAGATACAGATAGCGAACCCAAAGATGCAGAGAACAGTGGGCATCCTGGAGAAATTCTCGGAGGGAGATGATTGGGAAACTTTTGTGGAGTGACTCGACCAATACTTCGTGGCCAACGAGCTAGATGGGGAAGAGAGCGCTGCCAAACGAAGGGCAATCCTCCTCACCGTCTGTGGGGCACCAACGTATGGCCTCATGAAGAATCTGCTCACTCCAGCAAAACCCACGGAGAAATCGTATGACTATTTGTGCACATTGGTCCGAGAGCATTTGAACCCGAAGGAAAGCGTTCTGATGGCGAGGTACCGGTTCTACACCTACAAGAGGTCTGAAGGCCAGGAAGAGGTCAGTTATGTCGCCGAGCTAAGACGCCTTGCAGGACATTGCAAATTTGAAGGACATTTGGAGCACATGCTCAGAGACTTTGTCGTACTTGGCATTGACCATGAAGTGATACTTCGCAAACTTTTGACTGTAGACACCCCAACATTGAGGAAGGCCATAGTGATAGCCCAGGCGATCATTGCCACCAGTGACAATACGAAGCAAATCTCTCAACACACAAATGCTGCTACAAGTACTGTGAACAAAGTGATGTTGTTTTCGAATCGTAACGTACAGGGCAGGTCACACATACCTACAGCTACACGTCCGCAGATGTCTCAGAGTCCACCATCAAGGGTGATGAATGCAAGGCCATTAACACATTGTTGGCGCTGCGGGGGTGATCATCGTTTCCATTCATGCCGATTCAAAGGATACGTTTGCAAGGGCTGTGGAACAATAGGACACCTTCAACGAGTGTGCAGGCGAGTTGCAAATCCTGTTAAACCTGATAACCACCATGTTAAAGAGGAGGACAGATCCACAGAGGATCACGACGAACCAGAGCCTCAGAGGTAGAGGTACATGGGGTGCACACATTCACCACGAATTGTCCCCCGATAATGCTGAATGTTGAACTAAATGGACACCCAGTGTCAATGGAGCTGGACACGGGCGCGAGCCAGTCCATCATGGGCAAAAAGACTTTTGAAAGATTGTGGTGCAACAAGGTCTCAAGGTCAGTCTTAACTCCAGTTCACACGAAACTAAGAACTTACACAAAAGAACTGATTCCTGTAATCGGCAGTGCTATCGTAAAGGTCTCCTACGATGGAGCGGTACACAAGCTACCACTCTGGGTGGTACCGGGCGTTGGTCCCACGCTGCTCGTCAGGAGCTGGCTGGGAAAGATACGCTGGAACTGGGACGACGTCCGAGCGCTATCGCCCGCTGACGACACTTCGTGGCCCAGGTCTTAAACAAATTTCCTTCGCTGTTCGGACCAGGCATTGGGAAATTCCAAGGAGCAAAAGTGCAGATCCACCTAATTCCGGGGGCGTGACCCATCCATCACAAGGTGAGAGCAGTACTGTACATGATGAGAGAAAGGGTAGAGATTGAGCTAGACCAACTGAAAAGAGAGGGCATCATTTCACCGATCGAGTTCAGCGAGTGGGCCAGTCCGATTGTCCCAGTCCTCAAGGGAGACGGCACCGTCAGAATCTGTGGTGATTACAAAGTAACTATCAATCGTTTCTCCCTGCAGGACCAATACCCACTACCAAAGGCCGACGACCTCTTTGCAACGCTGGCGGGAGGAAAGATGTTCACGAAGCTCGATCTGACCTCAGCCTACATGACGCAGGAACTGGAGGAATCATCGAAGGCCCTCACCTGCATCAACACGCAAAATGGTCTTTTTGTTTATAACAGATGCCCGTTTGGAATCCGATCAGCGGCGGCGATATTCCAGAGAAACATGGAAAGTTTACTGAAGTCGGTCCCGCACACCGTGATCTTCCAGGACGACTTCTTGGTCACAGGTTGGAACACAGTCGAGCATCTGCAGAACCTGGAGGAGGTTCTTAGTCGACTCAACCGTGTGGGACTCAGGTTAAAACGCTCGAAGTGCGTTTTCCTGGCACCTGAAGTGGAGTTCCTGGGAAGGAGGATTGCGGCGGACGGCATCAGGCCAACCAGCGTGAAGACTGAGGCAATCGAGAACGCACCGAGGCCACAGAACGTGATGGAGCTGCGGTCGTTTCTGGGACTCCTGAACTACTTTGGTAACTTCTTACCGGGTCTCAGCACACTGTTAGAACCACTGCATGTCTTACTATGAAAAGGGGGCGAATGGGTTTGGGGCAAATGCCCAAAAAATGCCTTTGTAAAAGCGAGAAAATTGTTATGCTCAAACAAATTGCTTGTGTTGTATGATCCATGTAAGTGTTTGGTACTAGCATGTGATGTGTCGTCATATGTCGTCGGGTGTGTATTGCAACAAGATAATGATTTCGGGAAACTGCAACCGGTTGCTTATGCATCCAGGAGTCTGTCTAAGGCCGAGAGAGCCTGCAGCATGATTGAGAAAGAAGCGTTAGCGTGTGTTTATGGGGTAAAAAAAATGCATCAATACGTGTTTGGGCTCAACTTTGAATTGGAAACTGACCATAAGCCACTTATATCCCTGTTTTCCGAGAGTAAAGGGATAAATACCAATGCATCGGCCCACATCCAGAGATGGCCACTCATGTTGTCCACATACAACTGCACCATCCGCCACAGGCCAGGCACAGAAAACTGCGCCGATGCTCTCAGTGGGCTGCCATTGCCCACCACGGGGTGGAAATGGCGCAGCCCGCAGATCTAGCCATGGTTATGGAAGCATTTGAGAGTGAGCAATCACCCGTCACTGCCCGGCAGATCAAAACCTGGACAAGCCAGGACCCCTTATTATCTCTAGTCAAAAGCTGTGTGCTTCACGGGAGCTGGTCCAGTGTCCCAGTGGAAATGCAGGAAGAGATAAAGCCATTCCAGCGGCACAAAGATGAAATGTCTATACAGGCAGACTGCCTTCTGTGGGGCAATCGAGTAGTGGTCCCCAAGAAGGGCAGAGACACCTTCATCAATGACCTCCATAGTACCCACCCAGGCATCATAATGATGAAAGCAATAGCCAGATCCCACGTGTGGTGGCCCGGTATCGATGTGGACTGCGTTCACAGATGTAATACATGCTCGCAGTTAAGCAGTGTACCCAGGGAGGCGCCGCTAAGTTTATGGTCTTGGCCCTCCACACCGTGGTCTAGGGTATACGTCGACTATGCAGGCCCGTTCTTGGGTAAAATGTTCCTTGTGGTTGTAGACGCGTACTCCAAGTGAATTGAATGTGAGATAATGTCGGTTAGCACGTCCGCTGCCACTACTGAAAGCCTGCGGGCCATGTTTGCCACACATGGCTTACCCGATATCCTGGTGAGCGACAACGGGCCGTGTTTTACCAGTGCTGAGTTCAAAGAATTCATGACCCAATACAGGATCAAACATGTCACATCTGCCCGTTTAAACCAGCGTCCAATGGTCAGGCAGAGAGAGCAGTGCAAACCATCAAGCAAGGCTTGAAGAGGGTAACTGAAGGTTCACTGCAGACTCGCCTATCCCGAGTTCTGCTTAGCTACCGCACAAGACCCCACTCACTCACTGGGATCCCACCTGCTGAACTGCTCATGAAAAGAGCACTTAAGACAAGGCTCTCGTTAGTTCACCCTGATCTACATGAACAGGTAGAGAGCAGGCGGCTTCAACAATGTACATACCATGATAGCGTAAATGTGTCGTGCGAGATTGAAATCAATGATCCTGTATTTGTATTAACTTATGGACAAGGTCCCAAGTGGCTTCCCGGCACTGTCGTGGCCAAAGAGGGAAGCAGGGTGTTTCGGGTCAAATTTTCAAATGGACTCATTCACCGGAAACACTTGAACCAAATCAGACTCAGATTCACGGACCACCCTGAGCAACCCACCTTGGACCCTACCTTTTTTGATCCTCCAACGTACACACCAATGGCAACCGGCACCACGGTTGACCACGAAGCAGAGCCCATCACCCACAGCAGCCCAGCAGGGCCCAACACACCAGGCAGCCCAGCAAGGCCAGCTGCACAGCAGCCCAGCGAGGGCCCAACAAATGATTCAATAACACCAGCTTTCACACCGAGACGATCAACCAGGGCAAGAAGGGCCCCAGATCGACTCACAATATAAATAGTTACACTATTGACTTGGGGGTGGGGGGGGGGGGGAGTGTTGTTTCTATGTAAACATGTATATACCTTTTACAGCCACCAGAGGGCTCATCCCCTGGAGTCCCAAGGGATCCCATAATCCCTTGGGAGCACAGGTATTTAAGGAGGCCTCACAGGCTGGAGAGACACTCTGGAGACCTGCAATAAAAGACTAAGGTCACACTTTACTTTGAGCTCACAGTGTTCAGTCTGACCCTTTCTCCATACACAACACGATGCAAGGCAGATTTTGCTCCTGTTGTGTTGGGGTGTATTGGATCATCTTGGCGAAGGCGTGGAGGAGACACAGGTGGTCACCAGTCCAGAAAGGTTCACAACCAATGCCATGAAGCTATGTCTACAGCACATCAGGTCGTGGGCTGCATTGACAGGACTCTGACACTCACAATCTCAGCTGTGGCTCAGTGGGCAGCACTCTCGCCTCTGTGTCCAAAGGTCGTGGTGGGTTCAAGTCCCTCTCCAGGGACTTCAGCGCATAAATCCAGGCTGTCACTCCAATGCAGAGCTGAGGGAGTGCTGCACTGTCGGAGGTGCCGTCTTTTGGATAAGACGTTAAACCGTGGCCCCGTCTGCCCTCTCAGGTGGATGTAAAAGATCCCACGGCTCTATTTCGAAGAAGACTGAGCATGTACAACCCTCTGGGGCAGAGAATTCACAATGCTCTGAGTGAAGAAATGTCTCCTGATCTCAGTCTTAAATGACCGACCCCTTATCCTGAGACTGTGCCCCCTAGTTCTAGACACTCCAGCCCAGGAGGAAACAACCTCTCAGCATCTACCCTGTCAATCCCCCTCAGAATTTTATATATTTCAATGAGATCACCTCTCATTCTTCTAAACTTCAGAGAGTATCGGCCCATTCTGCCCAATCTCTCCTCATAGCTCACCCCTCTCAGCCCAGGAATCAATCTAGTGAACCTTCGTTGCACGCCCTCTAAGGCAAATACATTCTTCCTCAGGTACGGAGACTAAAACTACACACAGGTGTGGTCTCAAGGCCCTGCACAATTGTAGTCAGACTTCCTTACTCTTGTACTCCAATCCCCTTGCATTAAAGGCCAAGATACCATTTGCCTTCCTAATTGCTTGCCGTACCTGCATGCTAACTCTCTGTGTTTCCAGTACGTGGACACCTGAATCTCTCTGAACACCAACATTTAACATTTTCTCTCCATTTAAAAAAATATTCTGTTTTCTATTCTTCCTACCAAAGTAGATAACCACATTATACTCCATCTGCCACCTTACTTCCCACTCACTTAGTGTATCTACATGTATCAGCTGTGGCCCAGTGCGTAGCACTCTCGCCCGAGTCTGAAAGTCGTGGGTTCACTTCCCACTCCAGGGACTGGGGCACAAAAATCTAGGCCGACACTCCAGTGCGGTGCCGAGGGAGGGCTGCACTGTCGGAGGTGCCGTCTGTCAGATGAGACGTTAAACCGAGGCCCCGTCTGCTCTCTCAGGTGGATGTAAAAGATCCCACGACACTATTTTGAAGAAGAGCAGGGGAGTTCTGCCCAGTGTCCTGGGCCAATATTTAACCCTCAATCAACATCACTAAAACAGATTCATTATCACATTGCTGTGTGTGGGAGCTTGCTGTGCACAAATTGGCTGCCACGTTTCCCACATTACAACAGTGACTACACTCCAAAAGTACTTCATTGGCTGCAAAGCGCTTTGAGACGTCCGGTGGTCATGAAAGGCGCTATATAAATGCAAGTCTTTATACAATATAAAACAAAATATACTACTTTGGCCTTGTCCAAGACCTCAGGTAGGCCTCGGTTTTGGTCCCCCTCATGTGGTGGATGATAGTTAGGTTTTGGGAAGGGTTCAGAAGAGGGCATGAGACCGATTCCCAGTTTAAAACACCTTAGCTATCCAGAACAGCTTAAAAAGCTTTGTCCATATACTTTAGAGATGAGCAGGCTGAGGGGTGATTTGATTGATGTCTTAAAATAACGAAAGGACTAAATTGCATCCACATTGACAAGTGATTGCAATTAGCTAGGCTGGGGAGGACAGGGGTGGCATTTATAAATGTCGCGAGGGAAGAACTTAGGTGTTAGGCAGTTCTTCTTTGCTCAGAGAATAGTAAGCCTATGGAAAATGTTTCTGTCTTGTGTGGTAAGTGTGGATTCACGGTGTACCTTTGAGAGGGAACTGGACCTATTCCTGGCTGGGGCGGAGGTCACATCACACAAGAGCTAGGGACTCAGTGGTATTAGCCATAGTCAATGTGATCTCCTGCACAGTATTGATCACCATGGAGGTTCGGAGAGGAATTTTCCAGATTTTTTTTCCCATAATTAGCAGTCATCTGTTTCTTCACCCCTCCCAGGGGGGTCACCTGGCTCTGGGTTGTGTTTTAACTATGAGACATAAGGCATCATATGATCATGGACTCAGCTCCACTTCCCCGCCCGCTCCCCATAACCCCTTATCCCCTTATCAGTTAAGAAACTGTCTATTTCTGTCTTAACTTTATTCAATGTCCCAGCTTCCACAGCTCTCTGAGGCAGCGAATTCCACAGATTTACAACCCTCTGAGAGAAGATATTTTTCCTCATCTCTGTTTTAAATGGGCAGCCCCTTATTCTAAGATCGTGCCCTCTAGTTCTAGTCTCCCCCATCAGTGGAAACATCTTCTCTGCATCCACCTTGTCAAGCCCCCTCCATAATCTTATATGTTTCGTAAAGATGATCAGATCAGCCATGATCTTATTGAATGGTGGAGCAGGCTCGAGGGGCCGTATGGCCTTCTCCTGCTCCTAATTCTTATGTTCTTGTGTTCTTATAACTGTATGGGGCAGCCTAGATGGTCTTTTGCTGTCAAACCTATTTGTACATATTACACAGAGTTACATAGAATGTGACAGCACAGAAACAGGCCCTTCAACCCAACTGCTCTGTGCCGGTGTTTATGCTCCACACAAGCCCCCTCCCATCCCCTCTTCATCCCACCCTATCACCTTATCCTTCTATTCCTTTCCCCTCATGTGTTTATCCAGTTAAATGCATCGATACTATTCGCCTCAACCACTCCCTGTGGCAGCGAGTTCCACATTCTATATGTAAGTACGTTTGCATGTCTAAATTAATTTTGCACAGTTTGAGTGGCCTTATTGACAGTGAACATGGGTTGGTTAAATAGGCCAGCGGTGGGTATATGTGGGGGTTTTTTGCTCTCAATGTAGTGAGCCAGTAAAATCATGCTGGCCGTGAATCAGCGACACTGACCTCTGTGCCCTAATTTTCAACATGCATTTTCATCTCCTGTCAAGGAAGGAACACAGGACCAGGAGGAGGCCATTCAACAGCTCGAGCCTCTTCTGCCATTCAATTAGACCATGGCTGATCTGCACCTTAACTCCATCTGCCCGCCTTGGTTCTGTATCCCTTAATACCCTTACCCAACAAAAATCTATCAATCTCAGTGTTGACATTTTCAATTGAGCCCTCCCCCCCACACTAGCCGCAACAGATTTTGGAGGGAGGGAGTTACAGATTACCACTACACTTTGTGTGAAGAGCTGCTTCCTGACATCAGTCCCTCTGAACGGTTTGGTTCGAACACCGGGCTGGTAGGGGTGTGATTGTCATACTCAGTGCTGTCGGTGTGCGGAAGGGAAAACTACCCACGGTTCCTGCCCCCGATCGTTCCAGCAATGTCGGCCGGCAGTGCGCAGCGTGTGGACATTGGGGGAGGACCTGACCTGGTTGGGCTGTGATTTTTCTGCCTCTGCAGTGGAGAGGCACTCACCATCAAAGCCAACAGAAGCCGTGGTCACTGGGGTGGAACAGGACTCAGAGACAGGACAACACCTTCAGGAGGGAAGGGGCTAAACTGGAGAGGGGCTCAAGGTCAGACAGTTGTATATTGGCGAGGCCACACCTGGAATACTGCGTGCAGTTTTGGTTTCCGTATTTACAAAAGGATATACTTGCTTTGGAGGCTGCTCAGAGAAGGTTCACTAGGTTGATTCCAGAGATGAGGGGGTTAACTTATGAGGAAAGGTTGAGTAAGTTGGGCCTCTACTCATTGGAGTTCAGAAGAATGAGAGGTGATCTTATCGAAATGTATAAGATTATGAGGGGGTTTGACAAGGTGGATGCAGAGAGGATGTTTCCACTGATGGGGGGAGACTAGAACTAGGGGGCATAATCTTAGAATAAGGAGCCGCCTGTTTAAAACTGAGATGAGGAGAAATTTCTTCTCTCAGAGGGTTGTAAATCTGTGTCTCAAAGAGCTGTGGAAGCTGGGACATTGAATAAATTTAAGACAGAAATAGACGGTTTCTTAACTGATAAGGGAGTAAAGGGTTATAGGGAGCGGGCAGGGAAGTGGAGCTGAGTCCATGATCGGATCAGCCATGATCTGATTAAATGGTGGAGCAGGCTCGAGGGGGCGTATGGCCTACTCCTGCTCCTATTTCTTATGTTCTTATGTGTCTTTACTTTATGTCGCTATCATACGCACAGAAATTTGTGTGTGAAGCTCCTCAACTCCTCCTTGCGTTTCATGGTTTGTTGTGTGTAAATCCTCATTGATTGCGAGTGATTGAGATTGCTGCTAGACCGGGCCCACCCATAATACTGAGCCACCATTCCGAGCAGTGCCTCATCAATAGGGACTCTGGTCAAGCTCACAGCCAGGCTTACTTCTGACAACCTGCCACATCCCTCCCTCCCTGCCCTCTGCCCAAACAACACCACACATTTCTCGCTGTCTATCTCTTTTCCTCTGCCTCTCTGTTACCCTCTGTGTTACTCTCTCCTTTCTCAACCTGTCTTTCTCTCTCCGTTATTCTCGCGTGATCTGTCACTCTCCCCTTTCTCTCTCTGGAAGGACAGTGTAGAACGTTGACACAGTACTCATCCATTATAAACGTGACCACCAGAATTTCTAAAAGGAAAGGTTGAGTAGAACTGAGATTTTTTACCATATTTATCGATAGTTGGGTGGATGATTAATTGTCATGGTAACTATATCTTTCAGAGTATTTCTTTGCTGCAATTTGATCCTGTAGATATTTTGTTGTTGCGATTTGATTGGGCAGAACTTTTTTTTGCAGGGAGGATAGCGAAAGATATTGTACAATGTGATTGGTGCATAACCAAAAGTAGAAAATAACCAATTAGAAAAGGAGAAACATGCCTGGAGTTAACCAATGAGGAGGGAGAATATTGATGGATGCTCAAAGGGAGAAAAGTGACAGATGATCGTGACAGGAGTTATAGTCACGACAGACACATCCACATAAAGTATTTGATTACAGCCTCTCGCTGCAATATATAAAAATAAACAGACTCCAGAAAGTAGGAAGTTGGATTCCGTGGTTGCTATGGAAACAAATGACCGTGAATACAGATTACCATCGCACACTTTGAACTGACCACTAAAATATCGAAAAACGTGTTTGGGCTGCTTTCTTGGACTCGGTGAAAGGTCAGAAGCCATAGTGCATTCAAAAATGAACCTCCTTTGGGAGGTGATGTTGTTCTGGATCAGCTTCACTAATGCGTGCTAGGGCCTAGGTAACTAGGGGCCATCAATATCAGATAGCCACTGATAAATCCAATCGGGTGTACAGGAGAAACCTCTTCAGTCAGAGAGCGGGGAGAATGTGGAGCTCGCTGCCACAGGGAGTGGTTGGGGTGAATAGTATCGATGCATTTAAGGGGAAGCTGGATAAACACATGAGGGAGAAAGGAATAGAAGGAGATGTTGATAGAGTTAGATGCGGTAGGGTGGGAGGGGGCTGGTGTAAATACCGGTATAGACCGGTTGGGCTGAATGGCCTGTTTCTGTGCTGTACATTCTATTTAAAAAACATTATCTCTAGACAGGATATGAATCTATGTCCTTCACAGCTAGTTCTATGTGAGTTTAAAAAAAATTCATTCTTGGGTTATGGATGTTGCTGGTATCGCCCATCCCTAATTGCCCCTTGAGAAGGTGGTGGTGAGCTGCCTTCTTGAACCACTGCAGTCCGTGTGGTGAAGGGAGGGAGTGCTGTTAGGGAGGGAGTTCCAGGAGTTTGACCCAGCGACGCTGAAGGAACGGCCAAAATATTTCCAAGTCAGGACGGTGTGTGACTTGGAGGTGATGGTGTTCCCATGCACCTGCTGCCCTTGTCCTTCGAGGCGGTAGAGGTCGCGGGTTTGGGAGGTGCTGCCGAAGAAGCCTTGGCGAGTTGCTGCAGTGCATCTTGTAGATGGCGGGTTACTGCACCCATTGGCCATGTGCCCCTGATGACCCTCTCAGCACCCAGTAAAATTTCAGAACAGGTTGTTGAGAAAAGAAATGACTGACACGACATACGGAATGCAAACCTACACCAGAACAAAGAGCTTCCAATTGATGCTGCCTTGCATCGTACACGTGGACCGAGAGTTGCTGCGAGGATTGGCCATCCCGGGTTGTGCTGAGGAGTGGCAGAGGCCAATCACCTATTGCAGATCCAGGGTTCCCAACCCTGCAGACTGACACCCCAGGGAGTTAAAGATTCATTTCCTTGACACTGTGGGGAGAGAACTCAGAGAAAGGAAAAGAACCTGATCCAATAATGTAACAAAGAGCAGATTTTTTGACGTCACTGTGTCAGTCAATGAGTTGGAAGATGGCCAGGTCTTGCCGCAGTCTATTTTGCAGCAAGTTAAGGGGGCGAAAGTGCCCCTTTTTACATCATCATCATAGGCAGTCCCTCGGAATCGAGGAAGACTTGCTTCCACTCTAAAAGTGAGTTCTCAGGTGACTGAACAGTTCAGTACGGGAATTACAGTCCCTGTCACAGGTGGGACAGACAGTGGTCGAGGGAAGGGGGAGGGTGGGACTGGTTTGCCGCACGCTCCTTCCGCTGCCTGCGCTTGATCTCTGCACGCTCTCGGCGACGAGACTCGAGGTGCTCAGCCTTTTTACAGCCCCGTTAGCGTCTCTGGGGCAATACTCTTTTCCCCCTGCTCCGAGGGGAGGAGGCACTACCGCCTGCCGGGAAATTGCCCCGGAGTTGGCAGAGGCTCTGCCATGGCAGTGCCACACCCGGTGTTTAGCGCCCCAGCCTGCCCCGCAACTGTCGCTGATGTCATGACCGTCTGCAGCGACCCCTGAACTCCCCCCAACCACAGATGTTAGGCTAACTGGTCTATAGTTTCCTGCTTTCTGTCTCCCACCTTGAATAGGGGCGTGGTTTCCAATCCGCTGGGACCACTCCAGAATCCAGGGAATTTTGGTAGATTACATTATCACAGGCAGTCCCTCAAAGCGAGGGTGACTTGCTTCCACTTACAAAGGGATGAGTTCACAGGTGTTTCAGTGAAGGACCTGATATTCCGGATCCCGAACTACATCCTGAAGGGTGGAAGATGCCTGTGTGTGTGGATTGTTTTAACGTGGGGTGGCCGTTGTACACCAGTCACCACACGGGCTTGACAGAGCGAGGTCTTTATCCAATGGTAAGGGTTACCCTAGACTAACTGGAGACCTGCTCTGCTGCACGGACCGAGCATGCACACATATCGCAGTGTGGGCTGGGCCCGTGCCAATTACAACCAATGCATCCACTATCTCTGCAGCCACTTCAGGCCATCAGGTCCAGGGGACGGATTTATACTTGCAGCAAACAGAACTCATGCCCGAAACTACAGAAACCTCTCCTGATAAAAGCAGAGTGATTTTTCCAGCAAAATAAGGATAATTACATACCAATTATGGCCTGCAATAGCGATGTCACTATATGCAGCCAACAAAGAGCCTGTTCAGTTTCCGGTTGGCGAAGGAATGTGAGGTTTGAGGTGTCAGACAACCAATGGCGGGAGTGTGGGGGCGGGGCCGTTGGTGGCAGGAGGTCATGTGATGAACCCTCCCAGAAGACTCACAACTAGCGTTGGAAACCCGGCTTCTGGAGTTCAATGTTGGCCAGACCAGCTCGGTTTGTGACCACTTCCCCTGGGTCATTATTGAAACAGTTCCATTTTCACAATAACCCAGCAGCTTTTATGGAGCATTTGAACTCACAGCCTCTCAACTACTGGCCCAGTACCACAGCGTCTGGGCCATTGCCCGCGGAATTGTTGAAGGCCGCTCCAGCGATACCCTGAGGGAGTTGCCATTGACACACCCAACAGTAGGAGAGAGATTACACACAATCATACTCCCATTTTGAGCACAGCCCAAATTCACAATACCTGCTCCCGGGGGTGAGCCTCTGCCCTGGGAGCGTGATGTAATTTATTTAGGACCAAGAGGCAAAACATCCTCCTGAACGTAGATGACATTAAGAAAGAATAACTTGTATTTCTCTGTCATCTTTTACCACCGCAGGACATCCCAAAGAGCTTTACAACTATTTTTGGTACAACAATAATCAAGTGCCCCCTGATTAAATCTTTTGACCGTAAATCAAATTACAATTTGTTTGCCGGGGGTGATGATGTACTCCAGTCCCTCCGGCGCCCACCTCTCGCGGAAGGCCGCGAGCGTACCGGTGGACACCGCGTGCTCCATCTCCAGGGACACCCTGGCTTGGATGTAACCGCGGGAGAGAGGCAGGCAGTCGGGCTGAACGACCCCCTCCCTCGCCCGCTGCCTGGACCAGGTCACAATCTACGAAGTGTAATCACTGTTACAATGTAAGAAACATGGCTGCTAATTTGCCAACAAACAGCAATGGGATAACGATCAGATAATGTGTTTTAGCGATAATGGTTGAGGGATAAATATTGAGCTCCCCTTTGAACAGTCCTGTAAGATCACTTACATCCACCTGAGAGAGCAGGCGGGGCCTCGCTTTAACGTCTCATCCGAAAGCTGGCACCTCCGACAGCGCAGCACTCCCTCAGTACTGCACCTCCGACAGCGCAGCACTCCCTCAGTACTGCCCCTCCGACAGTGCAGCACTCCCTCAGTACTGCCCCTCCGACAGTGCAGCGCTCCCTCAGTACTGCCCCTCCGACAGTGCAGCACTCCCTCAGTACTACCCCTCCGACAGTGCGGCACTCCCTCAGTACTGCCCCTCCGACAGTGCAGCACTCCCTCAGTACTGCCCCTCCGACAGTGCAGCACTCCCTCAGTACTGCCCCTCCGACAGTGCAGCGCTCCCTTAGTACTGCCCCTCCGACAGTGCGGCACTCCCTCAGTACTGCCCCTCCAACAGTGCAGCACTCCCTCAGTACTGCCCCTCCGACAGTGCAGCACTCCCCCAGTACTGCCCCTCTGACAGTGCAGCACTCCCTCAGCACTGCCCCTCCGACAGTGTGGCACTCCCCCAGTACTGCCCCTCCAACAGTGCTGCACTCCCCCAGTACTGCCCCTCCGACAGTGCAGCACTCCCTCAGTACTGCCCCTCCGACAGTGCAGCACTCCCTCAGTACTGCCCCTCCGACAATGCAGCACTCACTCAGTACTGCCCCTCCAACAGTGCAGCATTCCCTCAGTACTGCCCCTCCGACAGTGCAGCACTCACTCAGTACTGCCCCTCTGACAGTGCAGCACTCACTCAGTACTGCCCCTCCGACAGTGCAGCACTCCCCCAGTATTGCCCCTCCGACAGTGCGGCACTCCTTCAGTACTGCCCCTCCAACAGTGCAGCACTCCCTCAGTACTGCCCCTCCGACAGTGCAGCACTCACTCAGTACTGCCCCTCCAACAGTGCAGCACTCCCCCAGTACTGCCCCTCCGACAGTGCAGCACTCCCTCAGTACTGCCCCTCCGACAGTGCAGCACTCCCCCAGTATTGCCCCTCCGACAGTGTGGCATTCCCTCAGTACTGCCCTGGGAGCGACAGCCTGGATTTTGTGCTCAAATCTCCGGAGTGGGACTTGAACCCACGACCTTCTGAGGCAGAAATGAAGAGTGCTGTCACACTGAGCCACGGCTGACATTCGCGCACCGATGCATAAAGCATTCGGGCGACATTCCTCGGTCTGCTGCGTTACCTTTTCATTTTCAAATGGGAGGACACCACAAAAACTCATGGCCAGAGGACTGTCTGCTCATATGACAATATCGTAACTTCAAAATTTGTACAAGTCAAAAAAGAACTGTCAGCTTTTCAAACCCTCGGGGAGTAAAGTGTGAAGAGCTCCTGAGGTAGATTGATGTGATACTGGAGGGTTAATACTGAGCTCAGCATGAGTGGCTTCAGTTAAATTCACCCCTCCTTGCCCAGTTACCTGCTTTGGCATTGTTGAGGTCTTTGCGTTTGCTGAAAATTTTTTTTTTTTTAACACTTCCCAGTCACAGCAAAAGATACGACTCTCACTCCCTCCCTCAGGTCCTCCCCTCCCATCACAAGCCAATCACAAGCATGCACCTTGACAGATACTGACTTTTTTCCCTAAAGTTAAGGCCAATGACCCGTACCTGTCTGCCTGGCACACGTTATTATCTCTCGTAACTGAGTTTACCTCCCAGTTGTGCCAAATAATTCCGATTAATAAAGCCTGCCAGAGATACAAGGGGACGGAAATACTGAAGGGGAGTCAGTGGAATTTCGGTAAGCTCAACAGTGCTCGAAACCTTGCAAAAAATTGCAGCTCTGCTCTCTGTCAGTGTTGTGTCCTTACACACTACAGCAAATTAACACGAGGCACATTCTGCAGATAAGGTCACTCTGTGACCTGAACCTTTATTCCCAGGACCAAGAAGTGCTGACCCTGCGTGGGACCTCCCTTTATATACCTGGATGACCAGGTGAGGAGTGTCTCCCACAAGTTCACCCCCTGTGGTCAAGGTGTGCATTACTCAGGTGTATACAGTGTACAGTGTTGTTACATAAAGGTTACAGTTATGTGAAGGTTACATACATGACATCACCTCCCCCCCACCCCCCCCCTCCCCAACGTCTTTGGGTCAAAGATTAAGTCTTTCAGGCGGTCGACGCTCTCTCGTGGAGCACCGCAGTTGGGGCTCTGGTTGTTGACCCTTGGCATGTGTCTCTGTCACCTGTGGTGATTCCGGCCTGTCCGGGCTGACCGCAGGGACTGTGCATGCTGCTGAATGTCCTTGTTGCTCGTTCACTGGCGATGGTGTGGGTAACATCTCATGATCTTCCTCAGGTTCCTCAGTGTCCATGCTGAACCTTTTCTTTACTTGGTCCAGATGCTTGCGGCATATCTGTCCATTGTTAAGTCTGACCACTATGACCCTATTCCCCTCTTTACCAATTACAGTACCCTCAAGCCACTTGGGCCACAAAGCGTGATTAAGAACAAATACAGAGTCATCGATATCTATCCATCTCCCCTTTGATTTACGGTCATGGCACTCATTTTGGGACTGGCGCTTGCCCTCAACAATGTCTGACAGGACAGGATGAATGAGGGACAGCCGAGTTTTAAGTGTACGTTTCATGAGTAGTTCCGCGGGCGGGACTCCCATGAGCGAATGCAGTCAGGACCTGGAGGCCAGCAGGAGGCGCGATAGGCGGCATTGAAGGGAGGGTCCTTGAATCCGGACCATGCCTTGTTTTATGATTTGGACCGCACGTTCCGCCTGGCCATTGGAAGCCGGCTTGAACGGTGCTGTCCTGACATGTTTGATGCCATTACCCGACATGAACTCCCTGAATTCATAGCTAGTGAAACACGGGACGTTGTTGCTAACCAGGATGTCCGGCAAGCCGCGGGTCGCAAAGACCGTACGCAGACTCTCCACAGTGGTGGATATCGTGCACGAATTCAATATGATGCACTCGATCCATTTCGAGTATGCATCAACAACAATGAGGAACATTTTTCCCATGAACGGGCCCGCGTAGTCTACGTGAATATGTGACCATGGCCTGGTGGGCCAGGGCCATGGGCTGAGTGGGGTCTCCCTGGGGGCATTACCCAGCTGGGCACACGTCGTGCACCTGCGAACACAGTGTTCCAGGTCTGAGTCAATTCCAGGCCACCAAACATGTGACCGGGAAATGGCCTTCATTAGCACGATGCCAGGGTGCTCGCTGCGGAGTTCTCTGGTGAATGCTTCCCTTCCTTTCTGGGCATGACTACCCAGCTGCCCCACAGAGTTCATCCATCTGTCTATGAAACGGTCTGACCTCCTCGGGGCATGCTCTGTGTGCGGGCGCCCAATCCCCAGTCAGGACACATTTCTTAATCAGGAATAGGAGGTGATCGCTGTTGGTCCAGATTTTGATCTGGCGGGCTGTGATGGGGGAGCCTGCGGTGTCAAAGGCTTCAACGGCCATGACCATCTCAGCGCTTTGTTCCGCTGCCCCCTCAGTGGTGGCCAGTGGAAGCCTGCTGAGCGCGTCAGCGCAATTTTCGGTGCCTGGCCGGTGCCGTATATTGTAGTCATACGCAGCCAGCGTGAGAGTCCATCGCTGTATGCGAACTGACGCATTAGCATTGACAGCCTTGCTGTCTGACAACAGGGATATTAACGGTTTGTGGTCCGTTTCTAACTCGAACCTTCTGCCAAAAAGGTACTGGTGCATCTATTTCACCCGTAGACACATGCGAGTGCTTCCTTTCCAACCATCCCATATTCCCTTTCTGCCTGGGAGAGCGACCTGGAGGCATAAGCCACAGGTTGGAGTTGGCCCTCATCATTACTCTGCTGCAACACGCACCCAACCCCATAGGATGATGCATCGCATGTCAAAACCAATTTCTTACAGGGGTTGTACAGGGTCAACAGCTTATTAGAACAAAGCAGGTTCCACGCCCAATTGAAAGCCTGTTCCTGACAGTCCCCCCAAAACCAATCGCAACCCTTACGCAGGAGCATGTGTAGCGGCTCCAACAATGTACTTAAGTTCGGCAGAAAGTTCCCGAAATAGTTCAATAGTCCCAGAAATGAACACAACTCCGATGTGTTGCCGGGCCTGGGTGCGCGATGGATCGCCTCCGTTTTGGATTCGGTGGGCCGGATCATGTCTGCGGCAACCCTCCTGCCCAAAAACTCAACCTCTGGGGCCAAAAACACACACTTAGACTTCTTTAGTCGCAGGCCTACCCGGTCCAGTCGGCGTAGCACCTCCTCCAGGTTGTGGAGGTGTTCCTCGGTGTCTCGACCCGTGATAAGGATGTCGTCCTGGAATACGATTGTTCCAGGGATGGATTTGAGCAGGCTTTCTATGTTCCTTTGAAAGATAGCGGCTGCTGATCGAATGCCAAACAGACACCTGTTGTCGACAAACAGCCCCTTGTGCGTGGTGATGGTGGTCAGTAGCTTGGATTCTTCGGCCAGTTCCTGGGTCATGTAGGCTGAAGTGAGGTCCAACTTGGTGAACAGCTTGCCGCCTGCCAGCGTGGCAAAAAGATCCTCCGCTCTCGGAAGCGGGTATTGGTCTTGTAGTGACACTCGGTTGATGGTGGCCTTGTAGTCGCCACAGATCCTGACCGAGCCATCCGTTTTTAGGGCAGGGACGATGGGGCTTGCCCAGTCATTGAATTCAACGGGAGAAATTATGCCCTCTCTTAGCAACCTGTCCAACTCACTCTCAATTTTCTCCCGCATCACATACGGCACAGCTCTGGCTTTGTGGTGCACTGGTCTGGCGTCCGGGGTGATGTGTATCACTACTTTGGTGCCTTTGAAAGTCCCGACACCAGGTTGAAATAATGACTCGAACTTTAGTAGGACCTGTGAGCATGAACTTCACTCCACAGATGAAATGGCGTGCACATCCCCCCATTTCCAGTTCATCTCGGCTAGCCAGCTCCTCCCCAAAAGCGCGGGACCATTTCCCGGGACAATCCAGAGTGGCAGCCGGTTCTCTGATCCATTATCCACCAACATTGCACTGCCTAGCACTGGGATGATCTCTTTGGTGTACGTCCGAAATTGCGTGTCAATGCATTCTAGTTTGGGTCTGCTAGCTCTGAGTGGCCACAGTTTCTCGAATTGTTGGACACTCACAAGTGACTGGCTGGCCCCTGTGTCTAGCGTTTAACACTACTCTCATCATCATAGGTGGCGTCTTTGTGTATGAGCTGTGGATGTTTGCCACCTGAACCCGCTGAACTTCAGCGTCCATTGCTGTGTCCCAAGCATCAACCTGCCTTGCAGACCCCTCTTGTGGTTCATCCACTTCGTAAACCAGCCTCGCTGCGGGCTTCCTGCACATCCTGGCTAAATGTTCACTCAAGTTACTATTTCTGCAGATAAATTGTTGAAACCTGCAGGTTTTTGCAGCATGTCTGCTCCCGCACCTCCAGCATGAGCTGAGATTGTTGTGAACAAAAGGGCTGTTACCAGGCATTCCTCTCTGATTGTCTCTTTGATTACTCTTGAGCACTCTGTTAGTGGGTGTCAATGGCCCCATCCTGGGACATATTGTCCCTTGTGATGGTGTAAATGTCCGTTCAACCTGCCATTGTCTCTGTTGAGGACCCACCCTAGAGTCTGTTGCTGCCTGGGTGGTGTCGAATTGCCCTTGCCTGCCTGCGGGGTTCTGAGTCGCGTTTACAATGTTAACTTCCTGCTCCATCGCCACGGTGGGAGCAGAGTTGCGCGCGTATATTATCTTGGTTTCCTCCTCCCCCGCTATGAAGGTTTGAGCCATCAATGCTGCCGCTTCCAAGGTCAAGTCCTTGGTCTCAATTAGCTTCCTAAAAATCCCGGCATGACCAATGCCCTCAATGAAGAAATCCCGAAACATCTCCCCCCTGCAGGCGTCTGTGAACTTACAGAGGTTGGCCAAGTGCCGAAGGTCAGCAACGAAGTCCGGTATGCTCTGCCCTTCCCGACGTCGGTGTGTATAGAATCGGTGTCGGGCCATGTGTAAATTTGAGGTGCTCACCGATCAGTTTGCTGAGCTCTTCAAAGGTTTTGTCCGCCGGTTTCTCGGGTGCGAGCAGGTCTTTCATCAGCGCGTACGTCTTAGGTCCACAGCTGGTCAGTAGATGCGCCCTTCGCTTGTCAGCCGCTGCATCTCCCAGCCACTCCTTCATGACAAAGCTCTGCTGGAGCCTCTCAACGAAATCATCCGAGTCCTCACCAACACAGTACCGTTCCTCTGTGCTACCGGTGGCCATTCTCGGGAGTCGTTGATTCCCGTTTCTCGTCGCCAAATGTTGTGTCCTTACACACTACAGCAAATCAACACGAGGCACATTCTGCAGACAAGGTCACTCTGTGACCCGAACCTTTATTCACAGGACCAAAAAGTGATGACCCTGCGTGGGACCTCCCCTTATATACCTGGGTGACCAGGTGAGGAGTGTCTCCCACAAGTTCACCCCCTGTGGTCAAGGTGTGCATTTCTCAGGTGTTATACAGTGTACAGTGTTGTTACATGAAGGTTACAGTTATGTGAGGGTTACAAACATGACAGTCAGTTTAAATATTGGAATACACTTTATACACACTTACACGAGGCTCCATATTTCAGATGTGCTTTGGCTGTATTTACTTTAGATAGCCGTACTATTGCTGATGCTCCATTGCAAACAGAATCGGTAACAGATATCCTTGAGCCACTGAGAGCTTGGATCTGCTAAGGCCCTTTTGCTACTGCTTCCTGTGGAAAACTATGAGGACTAAGTGGCGATCTGTCACAACAAGCCCATCTGTCTCAGCCAGTGCTCCTGCCCATACAGCAGCAATACTCACCAGGCCGAGGCTTGGCTTAGTGCTGGCATTGCTATGCCAGTGGAGGGTTAACACTGGGAGTTAGAAAGCTATGGACTCAAGCCCCACTCCACACAATGGAGATGAGGGTCCTGCTCTCTGAATACTTGGTTGATATCCAGCTGGGTCTAAATGTTACATAAGAGTGTAATAAATTGGAGCAGGAGTAGGCCATACGGCCCCTCGACCCTGCTCCACCATTCAGTAAGATCATGGCTGATCTGATCATGGACTCAGCTCCACTTCCCCGCCCGCTCCCCATAACCCTTGACTCCCTTATTGCTCAAAAATCTGTCTATCTCCACCTTAAATATATTCAATGACCCAGCCTCCTCAGCTCTCTGGGGCAGAGAATTCCATAGATTTACAACCCTCTGAGAGAAGAAATTTCTCCTCATCTCAGTTCTAAATGAGCGACCCCTTATTCTGAGACTATGCCCCCTAGTTCTAGATTCCCCCACGAGGGGAAACATCCTCTCTGCATCTACCTTATCGAGCCCCATCAGTATTTTATATGTTTCAATAAGATCACCTCTCATTCTTCTGAACTCCAATGTGTAGAGGCCCAACCTGCTCATCCGTTCTTCATAAGTCAACCCCCTCATCTCTGGAATCAACCTAGTGAACCTTCTCTGAACTGCCTCCAATGCAAGTATATCCTTCCTTAAATACGGAGACCAAAACTGTATGCAGTACTTGATATGTCCTTACTATACAGTATAAATGCACCCGAGGCCCATACTTGAGAGAAGTTCACTCTGTGACCTGTTACCTTTATTACCAAGAACTCAAGAGACAGACGGTGGGTTGAGCTTCCCCTTTTATACCTGAAAGTCCAGGTTCGGACTGTCTCCCACAAGTTCGCCCCCTGTGGTCAGTGTTCTCATGGTGTACAACTTAGGTCAGCTTGGGTTACAATGATAGTTGAATACATGACATCACCACCCCCCCAAAGTCTTATTGGGATCACAGGTTAAGTCTCTCTGGTGGTTTACGCTCCCTTGTAGAGCGCCTGAGTTGGGGCTCCGGTTGTTGGGCGCTGGCCTGAGTGTCTGCTGTTTACGGTGCCTCAGGCCTGTCCGGACTGCCCACAGTGACTGGGCTCTCCTCCACTTGGTTCCTGTGTTCGGTCACCTGTGGTGGAGTGAACTCTATATCGTGTTCTTCCTCTGCTTCTTCTATGGGGTTGCTGAACCTCCTTTTAGTTTGATCCACGTGTTTGCGGCAGATTTGTCCATTGGTAAGTCTAACTAACAGAACCCTATTTCCCTCTTTGGCAATCACAGTGCCTGCAAGCCATTTGGGCCCTGCAGCGTAATTAAGGACAAAAACAGGATCATTGACATCAATACATCGCGCCCTCGCATTTCTGTCATGGTAGTCACATTGTGACTGACGCCTGCTCTCAACAATTTCTTTCACAGTAGGGTGTTATAAGGAATAACCTGGTTTTGAGCGTCCTTTTCATTAGCAGATCTGTGGGTGGAACTCCTGTGAGTGAGTGTGGTCGGGATCTATTGGCCAACAGGAGGCGTGATAAGCGGCTTTGTAGGGAACCCCCTTGTATTCTGAGTATCCCCTGTTTGATTATCTGCACTGCTCGTTCCGCCTGGCCGTTTGAGGCCGGCTTGAACGGTGCCGTTCTGACATGGTTAATTCCATTGCCTGCCATGAAGTCCTGGAATTCAGTGCTTGCGAAGCACGGGCCATTGTCGCTGACCAAGACATCCGGTAGACCATGGGCGGCGAACATTGCCCGTAGACTTTCTACCGTGGCAGAGGATGTGCTTGAATTTAAAATGGAACACTCGATCCATTTGGAGTAGGCGTCTATTACAACCAAAAATATTTTTCCCATGAAAGGACCTGCGTAGTCCACATGGATGCGTGACCATGGCTTGGCGGGCCAGGACCAGGGGCTAAGGGGGGCTTCCCTGGGTGCATTGCCCAGCTGGGCACAAGTGTTGCACCTGCAAACACAGAGTTCCAGGTCTGCATCTCTCCCTGGCCACTAAACGTGTGACCTGGCAATTGCCTTCATCATGACAATGCCCGGGTGCTCATTGTGAAGTTCTCAGTTCTCTGATAAACACCTCTCTGCCCTTCTGGGGCATGACTACTCGGTTTCCCCACAGTAGGTAATCGGCCTGAATCGAGAGTTCATCCTGCGCCTATGAAACGGTTTAAATTTCTCAGGGCATGCCCCGTACGTGGCTGCCCAGTCCCCATTCAGGACACATTTCTTAACTAAAGACAGTAGCGGGTCTTTATTTGTCCAGACTTTAATCTGATGGGCTGTCACAGGTGAGCCTTCGCTTTCGAAAGCTTCAACAGCCATGACCATCTCAGCATCATGCTCAGTTGCCCCCTCAGTGGTGGTTAGTGGGAGCCTGCTGAGTGCATCGGCGCAGTTTTCAGTGCCCGGTCTGTGCCGAATTGTGTAGTCATAGGCAGCTAACGTAAGTGCCCACCTCTGTATGCGAGCCGATGCATTCACATTTATGGCCTTGTTGTCGGCCAAAAGGGACGTTAGGGGTTTATGATCCGTCTCCAGCTCAAATTTCCTGCTAAACAGGTACTGATGCATTTTTTTTTACTGCATATACACATGCTAGCGCTTCCTTTTCTACCATCACGTAGCCCCTTTCTGCCCGGGACAGACTTCTGGAGGCATAAGCTATCGGCTGTAACTGACCCTTGGCATTCACATGCTGCAACACACACCCGACCCCACAGGACGATGCATCACACGTTAAAACTAGTTTCTTACACGGGTCATATTATGTTAACAGTTTGTTGGAGCATAACAAATTGCATGCTCTATCAAAAGCCCTTTCCTGGCTGTCCCCCCAGACCCAATTGCGACCTTTGCGTAGGAGCACGTGTAGCAGCTCTAACAGTGTGCTCAATTTGGGAAGAAAGTTGCCAAAATAGTTCAGGAGCTCCAGGAACGAACGCAGCTCCATCGTGTTACATAGAAACATAGAAACATAGAAAATAGGTGCAGGAGCAGGCCATTCAGCCCTTCTAGCCTGCACCGCCATTCAATGAGTTCATGGCTGAACATGAAACTTCAGTACCCCCTTCCTGCTTTCTCGCCATAACCCTTGATCCCCTGAGTAGTAAGGACTTCATCTAACTCTCTTTTGAATATATTTAGTGAATTGGCCTCAACTACTTTCTGTGGTAGAGAATTCCACAGGTTCACCACTCTCTGGGAGAAGAAGTTTCTCCTCATCTCGGTCCTAAATGGCTTACCCCATATCCTTAGACTGTGACCCCTGGTTCTGGACTTCCCCAACATTCTTCCTGCATCTAACCTGTCTAAACCCGTCAGAATTTTAAACGTTTCCATGAGGTCCCCTCTCATTCTTCTGAACTCCAGTGAATACAAGCCCAGTTGATCCAGTCTTTCTTGATAGGTCAGTCCCGCCATCCCGGGAATCAGTCTGGTGAATCTTCGCTGCACTCCCTCAATAGCAAGAATGTCCTTCCTCAAGTTAGGAGACCAAAACTGTACACAATACTCCAGGTGTGACCTCACCAAGGCCCTGTACAACTGTAGCAACACCTCCCTGCCCCTGTATTCAAATCCCCTCGCTATGAAAGCCAACATGCCATTTGCTTTCTTAACCGCCTGCTGTACCTGCATGCTAACCTTCAATGACTGATGTACCATGACACCCAGGTCTCGTTGCACCTCCCCTTTTCCTAATCTGTCACCATTCAGATAATAGTCTGTCTCTCTGTTTTTACCACCAAAGTGGATAACCTCACATTTATCCACATTATACTTCATCTGCCATGCATTTGCCCACTCACCTAACCTATCCAAGTCACTCTGCAGCCTAATAGCATCCTCCTCGCAGCTCACACTGCCACCCAATTTAGTGTCATCCGCAAATTTGGAGATACTGCATTTAATCCCCTCGTCTAAATCATTAATGTACAATGTAAACAGCTGGGACCCCAGCACAGAACCTTGCGGCACCCCACTAGTCACTGCCTGCCATTCTGAAAAGTACCCATTTACTCCTACTCTTTGCTTCCTGTCTGACAACCAGTTCTCAATCCACGTCAGCACACTACCCCCAATCCCATGTGCTTTAACTTTGCACATTAATCTCTTGTGTGGGACCTTGTCGAAAGCCTTCTGAAAGTCCAAATATACCACATCAACTGGTTTTCCTTTGTCCACTTTACTGGAAACATCCTCAAAAAATTCCAGAAGATTTGTCAAGCATGATTTCCCTTTCTCAAATCCATGCTGACTTGGACCTATCATGTCACCATTTTCCAGATGCACTGCTATGACATCCTTAATAATTGATTCCATCATTTTACCCACTACTGAGGTCAGGCTGACCGGTCTATAATTCCCTGCTTTCTCTCTCCCTCCTTTTTTAAAAAGTGGGGTTACATTGGCTACCCTCCACTCGATAGGAACTGATCCAGAGTCAATGGAATGTTGGAAAATGACTGTCAATGCACCCGCTATTTCCAAGGCCACCTCCTTAAGTACTCTGGGATGCAGTCCATCAGGCCCTGGGGATTTATCGGCCTTCAATCCCATCAATTTCCCCAACACAATTTCCCGACTAATAAAGATTTCCCTCAGTTCCTCCTCCTTACTAGACCCTCTGACCCCTTTTATATCCGGAAGGTTGTTTGTATCCTCCTTAGTGAATACCGAACCAAAGTACTTGTTCAATTGGTCTGCCATTTCTTTGTTCCCCGTTATGACTTCCCCTGATTCTGACTGCAGGGGACCTACTTTTGTCTTTACTAACCTTTTTCTCTTTACATACCTATAGAAACTTTTGCAATCCGCCTTAATGTTCCCTGCAAGCTTCTTCTCATACTCCATTTTCCCTGCCCTAATCAAACCCTTTGTCCTCCTCTGCTGAGTTCTAAATTTCTCCCAGTCCCCAGGTTCGCTGCTATTTCTGGCCAATTTGTATGCCACTTCCTTGGCTTTAATACTATCCCTGATTTCCCTAGATAGCCACGGTTGAGCCACCTTCCCTTTTTTATTTTTATGCCAGACAGGAATGTACAATTGTTGTAATTCATCCATACGGGGTCTGGGTGCTCTCTGGATCGCTTCCGTTTTGGACGCAGTCGGTCTGATCCCGTCTGCTGCTACCCTCCTTCCCAGGAATTCTACCTCTGGAGCTAAGAAGACACACTTCGCCTTTTTCAGTCGCAGCCCTACCTGGTCCAGTCTGCGTCGCACCTCCTCCAGGTTGTGGAGGTGTTCTTCAGTATCGCGACTTGTGATGAGGATGTCGTCCTGAAAAACCACCGTCCTTGGAATCGACTTGAGGAGGCTTTCCATATTTTGCTGAAAAATCGCGGCGGCCGAACGAATCCCAAACGGACATCTGTTATACTCAAACAACCCCTTGTGTGTCGTGATGGTGGTCAGCTTCTTCGACTCAATCGCCAGCTCCTGGGTCATGTAAGCTGAGGTCAGGTCCAATTTTGAAAAAAGTTTGCCACCGGATAGCGTCGCAAAGAGATCCTCCGCTCTCGGTATCGGGTACTGGTCTTGGAGTGACACCTGATTGATGGTGGCCTTGTAATCGCCAAATATCCTGACCGACCCATCCACCTTGAGCACCGGCACAATCGGGCTCACCCAGTCGCTGAATTCGACTGGCGAGATGATGCCTTCCCTCAGCAGGCAGTCCAATTCGCATTCTATCTTTTCCCGCATCACGTACGGCATTTCTCTGGCCTTGTGGTGTACTGGCCTGGCGTCCGGGTTTATGTGAATCACTACCTTGGTCCCCATGAAAGTGCCGATGCCGGGTTGAAAAAGTGAGTCAAATTTGTCCAGGGCCTGTGAGCATGATATTCGCTCCACAGAAGAAATTGCATTGACATCGCCCCATTTCCAGTTCATGACAGCCAGCCAACTCCTCCCCAGTAGTGCGGGACCATCCCCTGGGACAATCCAGAGTGGCAACCTGTTCTCCGAATCTTTGTGGGTCACGACTACCGTGGCGCTGCCTAGCACCGGAATGATCTCCTTTGTATATGTCCGAAGCTGTGTGTCAATCGACAATAATTTTGGCCTCCTGGCCTTGGACATCCACAACCTTTCGAACTGTTTGATACCCATCAGGGACTGGCTGGCCCCCGTGTCTAGCTCCATTAATACTGGGATGCCATTGAGGAGCACTTTCATCATTATCGGTGGTGTCCTGGTATATGAACTATATATGTGCTCCACATGAACTCGCTGAACTTCAGTTTCCAGCGATTTCCCCCAGTATTCATTTGGCCTCATAGGGCTTACATCGTCCCCGTCCTCCTCGTACATCAATCTGGCTGTAGGCTTCCTGCACATACGCCCCAAGTGACCGCTGACGTTGCAGTTTCTGCAGGTATATTGCTGATACCTGCAAGCTCTGGCTGGGTGTTTGCCTCCACACCTCCAGCATGAGCTGGAGGCCCCATTGTTGTAAACAAAAGGTCCATTACCAGCCGATCGTCTCTGACTGTCTCTGTAACTGTCCTTAAGCGCACCATTAACAGGTGTTGATGGCCCCATTACTGGCCGCATTGTCCATTGCGATGGCATGAATCGCCGTTCAGCTAGCCATTGTCTCTATTGATTTCCCCCTTTGGGTTCGACTACATGCTGAGACATGTCCGATTGCCCCTGTCTGCCGAGAGAACTGTGTGCCATGTTAACAATGTTGACTCCCTGGTCGTTTGCTGCATTTGAGCCAAGATTTTTGCCATAAATCATTCTGGTCTCTTCCTCCCCTTAGATAAATGTCTGGGCTATCAGAGCCGCCGCTTCCAAGGTCAAGTCTTTGGTCTCAATCAGTTTCCTGAAAACCCCAGCGTGCCCGATGCCCTCAATAAAAAAGTCTCGCAGCATCTCCGCTCTGCATGCATCTGGGAACTTACATAGGCTCACCAGTCGCCGGAGATCTGCCACGAAGTCTGGAACGCTTTGCCCTTCTTGCCACCGGTGCTTGTAAAACCAGTGTCTCGCCATGTGTGCCTGCTGCTCGTCGGTTTAAGGTGTTCCCCGATCAACTTACTGAGCTCTTCGACGTCTTGTCCGCCGGCTTCTCTGGAGCTAGAAGGTCCTTCATCAGGGAGTACGTTCTGGATCCACAAACCGTCAGGAGATGAGCCCTGCGTTTGTCGGCCGAATCCTGTCCCAACCATTCCTTCGTGACGATCCGGAATATTAGGTCCTTCATTGAAACACCTGTGAACATTTTGGCGTGGAAGCAAGTCATCCTCGATTGGAGGGACTGCCGATGATGATGATGATGATAGACTACTCCCACCAGTGACTTGGTCCCCTTATTATTTCTTATCGCCACCCAAACTGATTCTATATCTTGATCTTCTGAGTCTATATCATTCCTCAGTACTGCACTGATCAGTACTGTGAGTACAGTGTTGTAACTAGCCAGTTATCCTACTAGGGTGGGCTATAGGCCCCACCACATATCAAAATAATACCGGGGCTAAAAGGGTTAAATTACAAGGACAGCTTGCACAGACCGGGCTTGTGATCCCTCGAGTTTAGAGGATCGAGGGGTGATCTGATCGAGGTGTTTGAGATGATTGAAGTTGATGATGGGGTAGATTGGGAGAAACTATTTCCTCTGGTGGGAGGAGCCCAGAACAAGGGGGCGTAACCTTAAAATTAGAGCCAGGCCGTTCAGCGGTGATGTCAGGAAGCACTTCTTCACACACAGGGTGCTGGGAATCTGGACCTCTCCCGCCCCCCCGAAAATGCTGTTGAGGCTGGGAGTGGGGGGTGGGGTCAATTGTAAATTTCAACACCGAGATTGATAGATTTTTGTTGGGTAAGGGTATTAAGGGCTATGGAACCAAGGCGGGTAGATGGGGTTAAGATACAGAGCATCCATGATCCAATTGAATGACGGAACGGGCTTGAGGTGCTGAACAGAATCCTCCTGTTCGTATGTTCCTAAAAATGGGTCCTTGTGACAGAAACAAGCCAGGGCAAGTGATGGTAAGCATGCAAGGGAAAGTAGAAGGGCCAGGCGCCATAGTACAGGACAAGAGAAGCAGAGATTGGGATGATTAGCTTGGGTTTTAAAAGCAAGTACGCTTGGAAAGATTGAGGGAAGGTGAGGAGATCAACACTTTGACAAAGAATGAGTTAGAGTAGGCCATGAAACAGACCTCAGAACGTTCCAAAGTGCTTTATAGTCAATGAAATACTTTTGAAGCATAATGAACTGTTGTAATGTATGGAAAGGCGGCAGCTAATTTAAGTACAGCAAGATCCCAGAAACAGCAATATGTCAAATGTTCAGATAATCTGTTTTAGTGATGTTGGTTGAGGGATAAATATTGCCCCAGGTCCATTGGAGATAACTCCCCTGCTCTTCTTCGACATACTGCCATGGGATCCACCTGAGAGAGCAGACGGGGCCTTAACATCTCAGGCTAAAGACAGCAGCTCCGACAGTGCACCAACTGGTGTGTCGGCCTAGATTTTGTGCTCGACTCCCTGGAGTGGAGACTTGAACCCACAACCTTCTGACTCAGAGGCAAGAATTGTTACCCACTGAGCCACAGCTGACAGCAAACTTAAAGGAGTTATTGAGCCCTTACAGCAGGCATGGAGCTGAATTAATATTCACAAAGGAAATGCGAGGAAAACCTAGGCTTGGTGAGTTAATGACTATCTCTAGTGATGTTGATTCAGCTGCCTGACAGCATCAGTGACTCCTCCCAGAGAGGCCATCAGCTTCCTTGTTCAAACAAAAATCCTTTCAATCGTCTCCAGACACAAAGGCTGGTAAGAGGCTAAGCAACTTTCTTGTTAAAGGGACACTGGTGGTGGGACATGATCCTTAATATGGGCTACATCTGTTCATCTTGTACAAACATGACTGTGCCATCTGTATTGTTACTTCAGTCCCTAATTATCAGATCTTGCAGATCACACAGTCTGAGTTAAACAGCCACGAGAGCTTAAATCTGCTGTTCAATCTAATCTGAAGGCAATGAGTTTAATCTGGGTTGTGTCGTAACTACGAAGGAATTAAGTTGACCACAAACAGCGTCAGGGAATGCAATCGCTATTCTCTCCCATGAAAGGAAGCTATTCACTCATGGGGTCAGGGTGGTGTGGGAGGGTTAAGCAGATGACTAAGAAAAAAAGACTTGCATTCATAAAGCGCCTTTCACAACCTCAGGACGTCCCAAAACTCTTTACTTTTCTATCAAATGCTTTTGAAGAGTAGTCACTGCTGTAATATAATGTCGGAAACATGGCAGCCAAGTTGTACACAGCAAGCTCCCATAAACAGCAATGTGATAATGAGCAGATAATCTGTTTTTGTGATGTTAATTAAGGGATAAATATTGGCCAGGACACCAGGGATAACTGCCCTGCTCTTCTTCAAAATAGCGCCGTGCGATCTTATACATCCACCTGAGAGGGCAGACGGGGTTTAATATCTCAACTGAAAGACGGCACCTCCGACAGTGCAGCACTGCCTCAGCTCTGCACTGAAATAGTGCTTCAAACACACTCATTTGACAGCCAGGCACAATTGACGACATCGGATCGTAGAAGATAGTGATCAACAAATGCTTGGCATCGTTGGCAGGGAGTTTGGGACGAATTGGAGAGCTCATTCAGGGCGGCCACAGGCAGGATGGGCCAAGTGAACTCCTTCTGCGCTGTACGATTCTGTGAGGTCCCATTGACATGACAGCACACTTACAATCGGGAAATTGGTGCTCTGAAACAACGGGCTCAACTTTATTTCACATTACTTGCTGGAGAAGGTCATTTAGATTCCTTCATCTAATTCACCTCCAGCTCGAGCTAGTCCAGAATGCATGGGTGGTGACGCTTGAGTCAAATTTACACTAATTATATGTAATTTCAAATCCTCTCCACAGTCTCGCCCCTCCCGATCTCTGTAACCTCCTCCAGCCCTACACCCCTCCCTATCTCAGTAACCTCCTCCAGCCCTACAACCCTCCCTATCTCAGTAACCTCCTCCAGCCCTACAACCCTCCCGATCTCTGTAACCTCCCCCAGCCCTACAACCCTCCCGATCTCTGTAACCTCCCCCAGCCCTACAACCCTCCCGATCTCTGTAACCTCCTCCAGCCCTACAACCCTCCCTATCTCTGTAACCTCCTCCAGCACTAAACCCATCCCTATCAATACAACCGCCTCCAGCCCTACAACCCACCCGATCACTCGAACCTCCCCCAGCCCTACAACCCTCCCTATCTCTGTAACCTCCCCCAGCCCAACACCCCTCCCTATCGCTGTAATCTCCTCCAGCTCTACACCCCTCCCTATCTCTGTAACCTCCTCCAGCACTACACCCCTCCCTATCTCTGTAACCTCCTCCAGCCCTACAACCCTCCTCATCTCTATAACCTCCTCCAGCGCTACAACCCTCCCTATCTCTGTCACCTCTGCCAGACCTACACCCCTCCCTATTTCTGTAACCTCCTCCAGCCCTACAACCCTCCTCATCTCTATAACCTCCTCTAGCCCTACAACCCTCCCTATCTCTGTCACCTCTGCCATACCTACACCCCTCCCTATCTCTGTAACCACCTCCAGCCCCTACAACCCTCCCTATCTCTGTCACCTCTGCCAGACCTACACCCCTCCCTATCTCTATAACCTCCCCCAGCCCTACAACCCTCCCTATCTCTGTAACCTCCTCCAGCACTACACCCCTCCCTATCTCTGCACCCTCCTCCAGCCCGAAAAACCTCCCTATCTCTGTAACCTCCATGAGCCATACACCCCTCCCTATCTCTGTAACCTCCCCCAGCCCGACACCCCTCCCTATCTCTGTAACCACCCCCAGCTCTACACCCCTCCCTATCTCTGTAACCTCCCCAGGCCCTACACCCCTCCCTATCTCTGTAACCTCCTCGAGCCCAACAAACCTCCCTATCTCTATAACCTCCGCCTGCCCCAACACCCCTCCCTATCTCTGTAACCTCCTCCAGCCCTACGACCCTCCCTATCTCTGTAACCTGCTCCAGCCTGACAACCCTCCCTATCTCTGTAACCTCCTCCAGCCCTACACCCCTCCCTAGCTCTCTAACTTCCTCCAGCCCGACAAACCTCCCTATCTCTGTAACCTCCACGAGCCCTACACCCCTCCCTATCTCTGTAATCTCCTCCTCCACTGCACCCCTCCCTATCAATATGTCCTCTACCAACCCTACAACCCTCCCTATCTCTGTAACGTCCTCCAGCCCTACAACCCTCCCTATCTCTGCACCCTCCTCCAGCCTGAAAAACCTCCCTATCTCTGTAACCTCCTTAAGCCCAACAAACCTCCCTATCTCTGTAACCTGCACGAGCCCTGCACCCCTCCCTATCTCTATAACCTCCTCAAGCCCTACAACCCTCGCTATCTCTGCAACCTCCTCCAGCCCTACAACCCTCCCTATCTCTGTAACCTCCTCCAGCCATACAACCCTCCCTATGTCTGTAACCTCCTCCAGCCCTACACCCCTCCCTATCTCTATAACCTCCTCCAGCCGTACAACCCTCCCTATCTCTGTAACCTCCTCCAGCCCGACAACCCTCCCTATCTCTGTAACCTCCTCCAGCCCTACAACCCTCCCTATCTCTATAACCTCCTCCAGCCCTACAACCCTCCCTATCTCTGTAACCTCCTCCAGCCCTACACCCCTCCCTATCTCTATAACCTCCTCCAGCCCTACAACCCTTCCGATCTCTGTAACTTCATCCAGCCTCTACATCCCTCCCTATCTCTGTAACCTCCTCGAGCCCAATAAACCTCCCAATCTCTGTAACCTCCACGAGCCCTACACCTCTACCTATCTCTGTAACCCCCTCCAGCCCTACACCCCTCCCTATCTCTGTAACCGCCCCCTGCCCTACAACCCTCCCTATCTCTGTAACCTGCTCCAGCCCGACAACCCTCCCTATCTCTGTAACCTCCTCCAGCCCTACACTCCTCCCTATCTCTGTAATCTCCTCCAGCACTACACCCCTCCCTATCTCTGTAACCTCCTCCTACCCGACAAACCTCCCTATCTCTGTAATCTCCTCCAGCACTACACCCCTCCCTATCTCTGCACCCTCCTCCAGCCCGAAAAACCTCCCTATCTCTGTAACCTCCACCAGCCCTACACCCCTCCCTATCTCTGTAACCTCCCCCAGCCCTACACCCCTCCCTATCTCTGTAACCTCCTCGAGCCCAACAAACCTCCCTATCTCTATAAACTCCTCCTGCCCCTACACTCCTCCCTATCATTGTTACCTCCTCCAGCCCTACAACCCCCCTATCTCTGTAACCTCCACCAACCCTACAACCCTCCCTATCTCTGTAACCTCCTCCAGCCCTACAACCCTCCCTATCTCTGTAACTTCCTCCAGCCCGACAAACCTCAGTATCACTGTAACCTCCACCAACCCTACAACCAACCCTATCTCTGTCACCTCCTCCAGCACTACACCCCTCCGATCTATGTAACCTCCTCCAGCACTACAACCCCCCTATCTCTGTAACCTCCACCAACCCTACAACCCTCCCTATCTCTGTAACCTCCTCCAGCCCGACAAACCTCCCTATCTCTGTAACCTCCTCCAGCACTACACCCCTCCTATCTCTGTAACCTCCTCCAGCACTACACCCATCCCTATCAATACAATCTCCTCCAGCCCTACAACCCACCCGATCACTCTAACCTCCCCCAGCCCTACAACCCTCCCTATCTCTGTAACCTCCCCCAGCCCTACACCCCTCCCTATCTCTGTAACCTCCTCGAGCCCAACAAACCTCCCTATCTCCATAACCTCCTCCTGCCCCTACACTCCTCCCTATCATTGTTACCTCCTCCAGCCCTACAACCCCCCTATCTCTGTAACCTCCACCAACCCTACAACCCTCCCTATCTCTGTAACCTCCTCCAGCCCTACAACCCTCCCTATCTCTGTAACCTCCTCCAGCCCTACACCCCTCCCTATCTCTGTAACCTCCCCCAGCCCAACACCCCTCCCTATCTCTGTAATCTCCTCCAGCTCTACACCCCTCCCTATCTCTGTAACCTCCTCCAGCCCTACAACCCTCCTCATCTCTATAACCTCCTCCAGCGCTACAACCCTCCCTATCTCTGTCACCTCTGCCAGACCTACACCCCTCCCTATTTCTGTAACCTCCTCCAGCCCTACAACCCTCCTCATCTCTATAACCTCCTCTAGCCCTACAACCCTCCCTATCTCTGTCACCTCTGCCATACCTACACCCCTCCCTATCTCTGTAACCTCCTCCAGCCCCTACAACCCTCCCTATCTCTGTCACCTCTGCCAGACCTACACCCCTCCCTATCTCTATAACCTCCCCCAGCCCTACAACCCTCCCTATCTCTGTAACCTCCTCCAGCACTACACCCCTCCCTATCTCTGTAACCTCCTCCAGCACTACACCCATCCCTATCTTTGTAACCTCCTCCAGCACTACACCCCTCCCTATCTCTGTAACCTCCCCCAGCACTACACCCCTCCCTATCTCTGTAATCTCCTCCAGCACTACACCCCTCCCTATCTCTGTAACCTCCTCCAGCCCGACAAACCTCCCTATCTCTGTAACCTCCTCCAGCACTACACCCCTCCCTATCTCTGCACCCTCCTCCAGCCCGAAAAACCTCCCTATCTCTGTAACCTCCATGAGCCATACACCCCTCCCTATCTCTGTAACCTCCCCCAGCCCTACACCCCTCCCTATCTCTGTAACCACCCCCAGCTCGACACCCCTCCCTATCTCTGTAACCTCCCCCAGCCCTACACCCCTCCCTATCTCTGTAACCTCCTCGAGCCCAACAAACCTCCCTATCTCTATAACCTCCTCCTGCCCCTACACCCCTCCCTATCATTGTTACCTCCTCCAGCCCTACAACCCCCCTATCTCTGTAACCTCCACCAACCCTACAACTCTCCCTATCTCTGTAACCTGCTACAGCCCTACAACCCACCTATCTCTGTAACCTCCACCAACCCTACAACTCTCCCTATCTCTGTAACCTGCTACAGCCCTACAACCCTCCCTATCTCTGTAACCTGCTCCAGCCTGACAACCCTCCCTATCTCTGTAACCTCCTCCAGCCCTACACCCCTCCCTAGCTCTCTAACTTCCTCCAGCCCGACAAACCTCCCTATCTCTGTAACCTCCACGAGCCCTACACCCCTCCCTATCTCTGTAATCTCCTCCTCCACTGCACCCCTCCCTATCAATATAACCTCTACCAACCCTACAACCCTCCCTATCTCTGTAACGTCCTCCAGCCCTACAACCCTCCCTCTCTCTGCAACCTCCTCCAGCCCTATAACCCTCCCTATCTCTGTAACCTCCTCCAGCCCTACAACCCTCCCTATCTCTGTAACCTCCTCCAGCCCTACAACCCTCCCTATCTCTGTAACCTGCTCCAGCCCTACAACCCTCCCTATCTCTGTAACCTCCTCCAGCTCTACACCCCTCCCTATCTCTGTAATCTCCTCTAGCACTAAACCCCTCCGTATCTCTGTAACCTCCTCGAGCCCAACAACCCTCCCTATCTCTGTAACCTCCTCCAGCCCTACAACCCTCCCAATCTCTATAACCTCCTCCAGCCCGACAACCCTTCCGATCTCTGTAACCTCCTGCAGCACTACACTCCTCCCTATCTCTGTAACTTCCTGCAGCCCGACAAACCTCACTATCTCTGTAACCTCCTCCAGCACTACAACCCTCACAATCTCTGTAAACTCCTCCAGCCCTACAACCCTCGCTACCTCTGTAATCTCCTCCAGCCCTACAAACCTCCCTATCTCTGTAACTTCCTCCAGCCCTACAACCCTCCCTATCTCTGTAATCTCCTCCAGCCCTACAACCCTCCCTATCACTGTAACCTCCTCCAGCCCTACAACCCTCCCTATCTCTGTAACCTCCTCCAGCCCTACAACCCTCCCTATCTCTGTAATCTCCTCCAGCCCTACAACCCTCCCTATCACTGTAACCTCCTCCAGCCCTACAACCCTCCCTATCTCTGTAATCTCCTCCAGCACTACAACCCTCCTCATCTCTATAACCTCCTCCAGCGCTACAACCCTCCCTATCTCTGTCACCTCTGCCATACCTACACCCCTGCCTATCTCTGTAACCTCCTCCAGCCCCTACAACCCTCCCTATCTCTGTCACCTCTGCCAGACCTACACCCCTCCCTATCTCTATAACCTCCTCCAGACCTACATCCATCCCTATGTAACCTCCTCCAAACCTATAAACCTCCCTATCTCTGTAACCTCCTCCAGCCCTACACCCCTCCCTATCATTGTTTCCTCCTCCAGCCCTACACCCCTTCCTATCTCTGTAACCTCCTCCAGCCCTACAACCCTCCCTATCTCTGTAACCTCCTCCAGCCCTACACGCCTCCCTATCTCTGAAACCTCCTCCAGCCCTACAACCCTCCCTATCTCTGTAACCTCCTCCAGCCCTACACGCCTCCCTATCTCTGTCACCTCCTCCAGCCCTACAACCCTCTTTATCTCTGTAACCGCTTCCAGCCCTACACGCCTCCCTATCTCTGCAACCTCCTCCAGCCCTACACGCCTCCCTATCTCTGTAACCTCTTCCAGCCCTACAACCCTCCCTATCACTGTAACCTCCTCCAGCCCTACAACCTTCCCTATCTCTGTAACCTCCTCCAGCCCTACAACCCTCCCTATCTCTGTAACCTCCTCCAGCCCTACACGCCTCCCTATCTCTATAACTTCCTCCAGTCCGACAACCCTCCCTATCTCTGAAACTTCCTCCAGCCATACAACCCACCCGAACTCTGGAACACCCCTCCTGTACTACACCCCTCCCTATCACTATAAACTCCTCTAGCCGTACAACCCTCCCTATCACTGTTACCTCCTCCAGCACTACACGCCTCCCGATCACTGTTACCTCCTCCAGCCCTACAACCCTTCCTATCCCCAGAACCTCCTCCGGCCCTACAACCCTCCCTATCTCTGTAACCTCCTTCAACTTTACAACCCTCCCTATCACTGTAACCTCCTCCAGCCCTACACCTCTCCCTATCTCTGTAACCTCCTCCAGCCCTTCACCCCTCCCTATCTCTGTCACCTCCTCCAGCCCTTCACCCCTCTCTATCTCTGTTACTTCATCCAGCCCCTACATCCCTCCCTCTCTGTGTAACCTCCGAAAGCCCGACAACCCTCGCTATATCTGTAACCTCCTCCAGCCCTACAACCCTCCCGATCATTGTAACCTCCTCCAGTCCTACAACACTCCCTATCTCTGTAACCTCCTCCAGCCCTACAACCCTCCTATCTCTGCAACCTCCTCCTGCCCTACAACCGTCCCTATCACTGTAACCTCCTCCAGCCCTACAACCCTCCCTATCTCTGTAACCCCTTCCAGCACGACACACCTCCCGATCATTTTAACCTCCGTCAGCCCTACAACCCTCTTCATCTCTATAACCTCCGTCAGCCCTATAACCCTCTTCATCTCTAGAACCTCCTCCAGACCTACATCCATCCCTATCTCTGTAACTTCCTCCAGTCCTACACCCCTCCTTATCTCTGTAACCTCCTCCAGCCCTACACCCCTCCCTATCACTGTAACCTCTTCCAACCCTACAACCCTCCTCACCTCTATAACCTCCTCCAGCCCTACACCCCTCCCTATCTCTGTATCCTCCTGCAGACCCTACAACCCTCCCTATCTCTGTCACCTCCTCCAGCCCTACACCCCGCCCAATCTCTGTAACCTTCTTCAGTTCTGCAACCCTCCCTATCACTGTAACCTCCTCCAAACCTACAACCCTCCCTATCAATGTAACCTCCACCAGCCCTACAACCCTCCCTATCTCTATAACTTCCTCCAGACCTGCATCCATCCCTATCTCTGTAACCTCCTCCAAACTTACAACCCTCCCTATCTCTGTGACCTCCTCCAGCCCTACACCCCTCCCTATCATTATTACCTCCTCCAGCCCTACAACACTCCCTATCACTGTAACCGCTTCCAACCCTACAACCCTACTCATCTCTATAACCTCCTCCAACCCTACAACCCTCCCTATCTCTGTCACCCCCTCCAGCCCTACAACCTTCCCTATCTCTGTAACCTCCTCCAGCCCTACAACCCTCGCTATCTCAATAACCTCCTCCAGCCCTACACGCCTCCCTATCTCTATAACCTCCTCCAGTCCGACAACCCTCCCTATCTCTGTAACCTCCTCCAGCCCTACACGCCTCCCTATCTCTGTAACCTCCTCCAGCCCTACACGCCTCCGTATCACTGTAACCTCCTCCAGCCCTACAACCCTCCCTATCTCTGTAAACTCCTCCAGCCGTACAACCCTCCCTATCACTGTTACCTCCTCCAGCACTACACGCCTCCCTATCACTGTTACCTCCTCCAGCCCTACAACCCTCCCTATCCCCAGAACCTCCTCCAGCCCTACAACCCTCCCTATCTCTGTAATCTCCTTCAACTCTACAACCCTCCCTATCACTGTAACCTCCTCCAGCCCTACACCTCTGCCTATCTCTGTAACCTCCTCCAGCCCTTCACCCCTCCCTATCTTTGTAACTTCATCCAGCCCCTACATCCCTCCCTCTCTGTGTAACCTCCGAAAGCCCGACAAACCTCCCTATCTCTGTAACCTCCTCCAGCCCTACAACCCTCCCGATCATTGTAACCTCCTCCAGTTGTACAACACTCCCTATCTCTGTAACCTCCTCCAGCCCTACAACCCTCCCTATCCCCAGAACCTCCTCCAGCCCTACAACCCTCCCTATCTCTGTAACCTCCTCCAGCCCTACACGCCTCCCTATCTCTGTAACCTCCTCCAGCCCTACACGCCTCCCTATCTCTGTAACCTCCTCCAGCCCTACACGCCTCCCTATCTCTGTAACCTCCTCCAGCCCTACACGCCTCCCTATCTCTGTAACCTCCTCCAGCCCTACAACCCTCCCTATCTCTGTAACCTCCTCCAGCCCTACAACCCTCCCTATCTCTGTAACCTCCTCCAGCCCTACACGCCTCCCTATCTCTGTAACCTCCTCCAGCCCTACACGCCTCCCTATCTCTGTAACCTCCTCCAGCCCTACAACCCTCCCTATCTCTGTAACCTCCTCCAGCCCTACAACCCTCCCTATCTCTGTAACCTCCTCCAGCCCTACACGCCTCCCTATCTCTGTAACCTCCTCCAGCCATACAACCCACCCGAACTCTGGAACACCCCTCCTGTACTACACCCCTCCCTATCACTATAAACTCCTCTAGCCGTACAACCCTCCCTATCACTGTTACCTCCTCCAGCACTACACGCCTCCCGATCACTGTTACCTCCTCCAGCCCTACAACCCTTCCTATCCCCAGAACCTCCTCCGGCCCTACAACCCTCCCTATCTCTGTAACCTCCTCCAGCCCTAAAACCATCCCTATCTCTGTAACCTCCTCCAGCCCTACACGCCTCCCTATCTCTATAACCTCCTCCAGCCCGACAGCCCTCCCTATCTCTGTTACCTCCTCCAGCCCTACACGCCTCCCTATCTCTGTAATCTCCTCCAGCCCTACACGCCTCCGTATCACTGTAACCTCCTCCAGCCCTACAACCCTCCCTATCACTGTAACCTCCTCCAGCCCTACAACCCTCCCTATCACTGTAACCTCCTCCAGCCCTACAACCCTCCCTATCTCTGTAACCTCCTCCAGCCCTACACCCCTCCCTATCTCTGTAACCTCCTCCAGCCCTACAACCCTCCCTATCTTTGTAACCTCCTCCAGCCCTACAACCCTCCCTATCTCTGTAACCTCCTCCAGCCCTACAACCGTCCCTATCTCTGTAACCTCCTCCAGCCCTACAACCCTCCCTATCACTGTAACCTCCTCCAGCCCTACAACCCTCCCTATCACTGTAACCTCCTCCAGCCCTACAACCCTCCCTATCACTGTAACCTCCTCCAGACCTTAAACCCTCCCTATCCCCAGAACCTCCTCCAGCCCAACATCTCTCCCTATCTCTGTAACCTCCTCCAGCCCTTCACCCCTCCCTATCTCTGTAACCTCCTCCAGCCCTTCACCCCTCTCTATCTCTGTAACTTCATCCAGCCCCTACATCCCTCCCTCTCTGTGTAACCTCCTCCAGCCCTACAACCCTCCTATCTCTGTAACCTCCTCCAGCCCTACAACCCTCCTATCTCTGTAACCTCCTCCAGCCCTACAACCCTCCCGATCATTGTAACCTCTTCCAGTCCTCCAACACTCCCTATCTCTGCAACCTCCTCCATCACTACAAGCCTCCCTAGCTATGTAACCTCTTTCAGCATTACACACCTCCCGATCATTGTAACCTCCGTCAGCCCTACAATCCTCCCTATTTCTATAACCTTCTCCAGCTCTACAACACTCCCTATCACTGTAACCTCCTCCAGCCCTACAACACTCCCTATCATTGTAACCTCCGTCAGCCCTACAACCCTCCCTATCTCTGTAACCTCCTCCAGACCTACATCCATCCCTATCTCTGTAACCTCCTCCAGCCCTACACCCCTCCCTATCTCTGTAACCTCCTCCAGCCCTACAACTCTCCATATCTCTGTAACCTCCTCCAGCCCTACACCCCTCCCTATCACTGTAACCTCCTCCAGCCCTACAACCCTCCTCATCTCTATAACCTCCTCCAGCCTAACAACCCTCACTATCTCTGAATCCTCCTCCAGACCCTACAACTCTCCCTATCTCTGTCACCTCCTCCAGCACTACAACCCTCCCTATCTCTGTAACCTCCTCCAGCCCTACAGCCCTCCCTATCTCTGTAATCTCCTCCAGCCCTACAACCCTCCCTATCACTGTAAACTCCTCCCGCCGTACAACCCTCCCTATCTTGTTACCTCCTCCAGCACTACGCGCCTCCCTATCTCTGTAACCTCCTTCAACTCTACAACCCTCCCTATCACTGTAACCTTCTCCAGCCCTACAACCCTCCCTATCACTGTAACCTCCTCCAGCCCTACAAACCTCCCAATCTCTGTAACCTCCTCCAGCCCTACAACCCTCCCTATCTCTGTAACCTCCTCCAGCCCTACAACACTCCCTATCTCTGTAACCTCCTCCAGCCCTACAACACTCCCTATCATTGTAACCTCCGTCAGCCCTACAACCATCCCGATCTCTATAACCTCCTCCAGACCTACATCCATCCCTATCTCTGTAACCTCCTCCAGCCCTACACCTCTCCCTATCTCTGTAACCTCCTCCAGCCCTACAACCCTCCCTATCTCTGTCACCTCCTCCAGCCCTACACCCCTCCCTATCTCTGTAACTTCCTCCAGCCCGATAAACCTCACTATCACTTTAACCTCCTCCAGCCCTACAACCCTTGCTACCTCTGTAATCTCCTCCAGCCCGACAACCCTCCCTATCTCTGTAACCTTCTTCAGTCCTACAACCCTCCCTATCTCTGTAACTTCCTCCAGCCCTACAACCCTCCCTATCTCTGTAACCTCCTCCAGCCCTACAACCCTCCCTATCTCTGCAACCTCCTCCAGCCCTACAACCCTCCCTATCTCTGTAATCTCCTCCAGCCCTACAACCCTCCTCATCTCTATAACCTCCTCCAGCCCTACAACCCTCCCTATCTCTGTCACCTCTGCCAGACCTACACCCCTCCCTATCTCTGTAATGGCCTCCAGCCCCTACAACCCTCCCTATCTCTGTCACCTCTGCCAGACCTACACCCCTCCCTATCTCTGTAACCTCCTCCAGCCCTACAATCCTCCCTATCTCTATAACCTCCTCCTGCCCCTACACCCATCCCTATCATTGTTACCTCCTCCAGCCCTACAATCCCCCCTATCTCTGTAACCTCCACCAACCCTACAGCCCTCCCTATCTCTGTAACCTCCTCTCGCCCTACATCCCTCCCTATCTCTGTAACTTCCTCCAGCTCGAAAAACCTCACTATCACTGTAACCACCATGAGCCCAAATCCCTCCCTATCATTGTTACCTCCTCCAGCCCGACAACCCTCCCTATCTCTGCAACCTCCTCCAGCACTACACCCCTCCCTATCTCTGTAACCTCCATGAGCCCTACACCCCTCCCTATCTCTGCACCCTCCTCCAGCCCGAAAAACCTCCCTATCTCTGTAACCTCCACGAGCCGTACACCCCTCTATCTCTGTAACCTCCTCCAGCCCTACTACCCTCCCTATCTCTGTCACCTCCTCCAGCCCGAAAAACCTCCCGATCTTTGTAACCTGCACGAGCCCTACACCCCTCCCTATCTCTGTAACCCCCTCCAGCCCTACACCTCTCACTATCTCTGTAACCTCCTCCAGCCCTACAACCCTCCCTATCTCTGCAACCTCCTCCAGCCCTACAACCCTCCCTATCTCTGTCATCTCCTCCAGCCATACAATCCTCCCGATCTCTGTCACCTCCTCCAGCCATACAATCCTCCCTATCTCTGTAACCTCCTCCAGCCCTACAACCCTCCCTATCTCTATAACCTCCTCCAGCCCTACACCCCTCCCTATCTCTGTAACCTCCTCCAGCCTCTACAACCATCCCCATCTCTATAACCTCCTCCAGCCCTACAACCCTTCCTATCTCTGTAACTTCATCCAGCTCCTACATCCCTCCCTCTCTGTGTAACCTCCGAAAGCCCGACAACTGTCCCCATCTCTGCAACCTCCTCCAGCCATACAATCCTCCCTATCTCTGTCACTTCCTCCAGCCCTACAACCCTCCCAATCTCTATAACCTCCTCCAGCCCTACAACCCTCCCTATCTCTAAAACCTCCTCCAGCACCTACAACCCTCCCTATCTCTAAAACCTCCTCCAGCCCTACAAACCTCCCTATCTCTGTAACCTGCTCCAGCCCGACAACCCTCCCTATCTCTGTAACCTCCTCCAGCCCTACATCCCTCCCTATCTCTGTAACTTCCTCCAGCCCGACAAACCTCACTATCACTGTAACCTCCACAAGCCCAAAAGCCTCCCTATCACTGAAACCTTCTCCAGCACTACAACCCTCACTATCTCTGTAAACTCCTCCAGCACTACAACCCTCGCTACCTCTGTAATCTCCTCCAGCCCTACAACCCTCCCTATCTCTGTAACCTCCTCCAGCCCTACAACCCTCCCTATCTCTGTAACTCCCTCCAGCCCTACAACCTCCCCTATCTCTGTAACCTCCTCCAGCCTCACAACCCTCCCTATCTCTATAACCTCCTCCAGCCCTACACCCCTCCCTAACTCTCTAACCTCCTCCACCCCTACACCCTTCCGTATCTCTCTAACCTCCTCCAGCCCCAAAACCCTCCCTATCATTGTTACCTCCTCCAGCACGACATGCTTCCCTATCTCTGTAACCCCCTCCAGCACTAGACCTCGCCCTATCATTGTAACCTCCTCCAGCCCTACACCCCTTCCTATCACTATAACCTCCTCCAGCCCTACAACCCTCCCTATCTCTGTAACCTCCTCCAGCCCTACAACTCTCCCTATCTCTGTAACCACCTCCAGCCCTACAACTCTCCCTTTCTCTGTAACCTCCTCCAGCTCTACACGCCTCCCTATCTCTGTAACCTCCTCCAGCCCTACACGCCTCCCTATCTCTGTAACCTCCTCCAGCCCTACAACCCTCCCTATCTCTGTAACCTCCTCCAGCCCTACACGCCTCCCTATCTCTGTAACCTCCTCCAGCCCTAAACCCCTCCCTATCACTGTAATCTCCTCCACCCTACAACCCTCCCTATCTTTGTAACCTCCTCCAGCCCTACAACCCTCCCTATCTCTGTAACCTCCTCCAGCCCTACAACCCTCCCTATCTCTCTAACCTCCTCCAGCCCTACACGCCTCCCTATCTCTGTAACCTCCTCCAGCTCTACACGCCTCCCTATCTCTGTAACCTCCTCCAGCCCTACAACCCTCTCTATCTCTGTAACCTCCTCCAGCCCTACACGCCTCCCTATCTCTGTCACCTCCTCCAGCCCTACAACCCTCCCTATTACTGTAACCTCCTCCAGCCCTACAACCTTCCCTATCTCTGTAACCTCCTCCAGCCCTACAACCCTCTCTATCTCTGTAACCTCCTCCAGCCCTACACGCCTCCCTATCTCTGTAACCTCCTCCAGCCCTACAACCCTCCCTATCTCTGTAACCTCCTCCAGCCCTACAACCCTCCCTATTACTGTAACCTCCTCCAGCCCTACAACCCTCCCTATCTCTGTAACCTCCTCCAGCCCTACACCCCTCCCTATCTCTGTAACCTCCTCCAGCCCTACAACCCTCCCTATCTCTGTAACGTTCTCCAGCCCTACACGCCTCCCTATCTCTGTAACCTCCTTCAGCCCTACAACCCTCCCTATCTCTGTAACCTTCTCCAGCCCTACACGCCTCCCTATCTCTGTAACCTCCTCCAGCCCTACAACCCTCCCTATCTCTGTAACCTCCTCCAGCCCTAAACGCCTCCCGATCTCTGTAATCTCCTCCAGCCCTACACGCCTCCGTATCATTGTAACCTCCTCCATCCGTACAACCCTCGCTATCACTGTTACCTCCTCCAGCCCTACAACCCTCCCTATCCCCAGAACCTCCTCCAGCCCTACAACCCTCCCTATATCTGTAACCTCCTTCAACTCTACAACCCTCCCTATCACTGTAACCTCCTGCAGCCATTCCCCCTCCCTATTTCTGTAACATCCTCCAGCCCTTCACCCCTCTCTATCTCTGTAACTTCATCCAGCCCCTACATCCCTCCCTCTCTGTGCAACCTCCGAAAGCCCGATAACCCTCCCTATCTCTGTAACCTCCTCCAGCCCTACAACCCTCCCGATGATTGTAACCTCCTCCAGCCCTACAACTCTCCCTATCTCTGTAACCGCCTCCATCACTACAACCCTCCCTATCTCTGTAACCTATTCCAGCACTACACACCTCTCGATCATTGTAACCTCCGTCAGCCCGAGAACCCTCTTCATCTCTATAACCTCCTCCAGTCCTACAACCCTCCCTATCTCTGTATCCTCCTCCAGACCCTACAACTCTCCCTATCTCTGTCACCTCCTCCAGCCCTACAACACTCCCTATCTCTGTAACCTCCTCGAGCCCTACAACCCTCTCTATCTCTGTAACCTCCTCCAGCCCTACAACACTCACTATCTCTGTAACCTCCTCCAGCCCTACAACACTCCCTATCATTGTAACCTCCGTCAGCCCTACAACCCTCCCTATCTCTGCAACCTCCTCCAGCCTTACACGCCTCCCTATCTCTGAAACCACCTCCAGCCCTACAACCTTCCCTATATCTGTAACCTGCTCCAGCCCTACACGCCTCCCTATCTCTGTAACCTCCTCGAGCCCTACAACCCTCTCTATCTCTGTAACCTCCTCCAGCCCTACACGCCTCCCTATCTCTGTAACCTCCTCCAGCCCTACAACCTTCCCTATCTCTGTAACCTCCTCCAGCCCTACAACCCTCCCTATCTCTGTAACCTCCACCAGCCCTACAACCCTCCCTATCTCTGTAACCTCCTCGAGCTCTACACCCCTCCCTAACTCTGGAACGCCCCTCCTGCACTACACCCCTCCCTATCACTGTAAACTCCTCCAGCCGTACAACCCTCCCTATCACTGTTATCTCCTCCAGCACTACATGTCTACCTATCACTGTTACCTCCTCCAGCCCTACAACCCTCCCGATGATTGTAACCTCCTCCAGCCCTACAACTCTCCCTATCTCTGTAACCGCCTCCATCACTACAACCCTCCCTATCTCTGTAACCTATTCCAGCACTACACACCTCTCGATCATTGTAACCTCCGTCAGCCCGAGAACCCTCTTCATCTCTATAACCTCCTCCAGTCCTACAACCCTCCCTATCTCTGTATCCTCCTCCAGACCCTACAACTCTCCCTATCTCTGTCACCTCCTCCAGCCCTACAACACTCCCTATCTCTGTAACCTCCTCGAGCCCTACAACCCTCTCTATCTCTGTAACCTCCTCCAGCCCTACAACACTCACTATCTCTGTAACCTCCTCCAGCCCTACAACACTCCCTATCATTGTAACCTCCGTCAGCCCTACAACCCTCCCTATCTCTGCAACCTCCTCCAGCCTTACACGCCTCCCTATCTCTGAAACCACCTCCAGCCCTACAACCTTCCCTATATCTGTAACCTGCTCCAGCCCTACACGCCTCCCTATCTCTGTAACCTCCTCGAGCCCTACAACCCTCTCTATCTCTGTAACCTCCTCCAGCCCTACACGCCTCCCTATCTCTGTAACCTCCTCCAGCCCTACAACCTTCCCTATCTCTGTAACCTCCTCCAGCCCTACAACCCTCCCTATCTCTGTAACCTCCACCAGCCCTACAACCCTCCCTATCTCTGTAACCTCCTCGAGCTCTACACCCCTCCCTAACTCTGGAACGCCCCTCCTGCACTACACCCCTCCCTATCACTGTAAACTCCTCCAGCCGTACAACCCTCCCTATCACTGTTATCTCCTCCAGCACTACACGCCTCCCTATCTCTGTAACCTCCTCCAGCCCTACAACCCTCCCTATCTCTGTAACCTCCTCCAGCCCTACAACCCTCCCTATTACTGTAACCTCCTCCAGCCCTACAACCCTCCCTATCTCTGTAACCTCCTCCAGCCCTACACCCCTCCCTATCTCTGTAACCTCCTCCAGCCCTACAACCCTCCCTATCTCTGTAACGTTCTCCAGCCCTACACGCCTCCCTATCTCTGTAACCTCCTTCAGCCCTACAACCCTCCCTATCTCTGTAACCTTCTCCAGCCCTACACGCCTCCCTATCTCTGTAACCTCCTCCAGCCCTACAACCCTCCCTATCTCTGTAACCTCCTCCAGCCCTAAACGCCTCCCGATCTCTGTAATCTCCTCCAGCCCTACACGCCTCCGTATCATTGTAACCTCCTCCATCCGTACAACCCTCGCTATCACTGTTACCTCCTCCAGCCCTACAACCCTCCCTATCCCCAGAACCTCCTCCAGCCCTACAACCCTCCCTATATCTGTAACCTCCTTCAACTCTACAACCCTCCCTATCACTGTAACCTCCTGCAGCCATTCCCCCTCCCTATTTCTGTAACATCCTCCAGCCCTTCACCCCTCTCTATCTCTGTAACTTCATCCAGCCCCTACATCCCTCCCTCTCTGTGCAACCTCCGAAAGCCCGATAACCCTCCCTATCTCTGTAACCTCCTCCAGCCCTACAACCCTCCCGATGATTGTAACCTCCTCCAGCCCTACAACTCTCCCTATCTCTGTAACCGCCTCCATCACTACAACCCTCCCTATCTCTGTAACCTATTCCAGCACTACACACCTCTCGATCATTGTAACCTCCGTCAGCCCGAGAACCCTCTTCATCTCTATAACCTCCTCCAGTCCTACAACCCTCCCTATCTCTGTATCCTCCTCCAGACCCTACAACTCTCCCTATCTCTGTCACCTCCTCCAGCCCTACAACACTCCCTATCTCTGTAACCTCCTCGAGCCCTACAACCCTCTCTATCTCTGTAACCTCCTCCAGCCCTACAACACTCACTATCTCTGTAACCTCCTCCAGCCCTACAACACTCCCTATCATTGTAACCTCCGTCAGCCCTACAACCCTCCCTATCTCTGCAACCTCCTCCAGCCTTACACGCCTCCCTATCTCTGAAACCACCTCCAGCCCTACAACCTTCCCTATATCTGTAACCTGCTCCAGCCCTACACGCCTCCCTATCTCTGTAACCTCCTCGAGCCCTACAACCCTCTCTATCTCTGTAACCTCCTCCAGCCCTACACGCCTCCCTATCTCTGTAACCTCCTCCAGCCCTACAACCTTCCCTATCTCTGTAACCTCCTCCAGCCCTACAACCCTCCCTATCTCTGTAACCTCCACCAGCCCTACAACCCTCCCTATCTCTGTAACCTCCTCGAGCTCTACACCCCTCCCTAACTCTGGAACGCCCCTCCTGCACTACACCCCTCCCTATCACTGTAAACTCCTCCAGCCGTACAACCCTCCCTATCACTGTTATCTCCTCCAGCACTACACGTCTACCTATCACTGTTACCTCCTCCAGCCCTACAACCCTCCCCATCCCCAGAACCTCCTACAGCCCTACAACCCTCCCTATCTCTGTAACCTCCTTCAACTCTACAACCCTCCCTATCACTGTAACCTCCTCCAGCCCTACACCTCTCCCTATCTCTGTAACCTCCTCCAGCCATTCCCCCCTCCCTATCTCTGTAACCTCCTCCAGCCCTTCACCCCTCTCTATCTCTATAATTTCATCCAGCCCCTACATCCCTCCCTCTCTGTGTAACCTCCGAAAGCCCGACAACCCTCCCTATCTCTGGAACCTCCTCCAGCCCTACAACCCTCCCGATCATTGTAACCTCCTCCAGTCCTACAACACTCCCTATCTCTGTAACCTCCTCCAGCACTACAACCCTCCTATCTCTGTAACCTCCTCCAGCCCTACAACCGTCCCTATCACTGTAACCTCCTCCAGCCCTACACCCCTCCCTATCTCTGTATCCTCCACCATCACTACAACCCTCCCTATCTGTAACCCCTTCCAGCACAACACACCTCCCGATCATTGCAACCTCCGTCAGCCCTACAACCCTCTTCATCTCTATAACCTCCTCCAGCCCTACAACTCTCCCTATCTCTGTCACCTCCTCCAGTCCTACAACCCTCCATATCACTGTAACCTCCTCCAGACCGACATCCATCCCTTTCTCTGTAACCTCCTCCAGCCCTACATCCCTCCCTATCTCTGTAACCTTCTTCAGTTCTACAACCCTCTCTATCACTGTAACCTCCTAAAACCTACAATCCTCCCTATCAATGTAACCTCCTCCAAACCTACAAACTTCCCTATCTCTGTAACCACCTCCAGCCCTACACCCCTCCCTATCATTGTTACCTCCTCCAGCCCTACAACACTCCCTATCACTGTAACCTCTTCCAGCCCTACAACCCTCCCTATCTCTGTCACCTCCTCCAGCCCTACACCCTTCCCTATCTCTGTAACTTCCTCCAGCCCGATAAACCTCACGATCACTTTCACCTCCTCCAGCCCTACAACCCTTGCTACCTCTGTAATCTCCTCCAGCCCGACAACCCTCCCTATCTCTGTAACCTTCTTCAGTCCTACAACCCTCCCTATCTCTGTAACTTCCTCCAGCCCTACAACCCTCCCTATCTCTGTAACCTCCTCCAGCCCTACAACTCTCCCTATCTCTGCAACCTCCTCCAGCCCTACAACCCTCCCTATCTCTGTAACCTCCTCCAGCCCTACAACCCTCCTCATCTCTATAACCTCCTCCAGCCCTACAACCTTCCCTATCTCTGTCACATCTGCCAGACCTACACCCCTCCCTATCTCTGTAACGGCCTCCAGCCCCTACAACCCTCCCGATCATTGTTACCTCCTCCAGCCCTACAATCCCCCCTATCTCTGTAACCTCCACCAACCCTACAGCCCTCCCTATCTCTGTAACCTCCTCTCGCCCTGCATCCCTCCCTATCTCTGTAACTTCCTCCAGCCCGAAAAACCTCACTATCACTGTAACCACCATGAGCCCAAATCCCTCCCTATCATTGTTACCTCCTCCAGCCCTACAACCCTCCCTATCTCTGTAACCTCCTCCAGCACTACACCCCTCCCTATCTCTGTAACCTCCTCCAGCCCGACAAACCTCCCTATCTCTGTAACCTCCATGAGCCCTACACCCCTCCCTATCTCTGCACCCTCCTCCAGCCCGAAAAACCTCCCTATCTCTGTAACCTCTGCCAGACCTACACCCCTCCCTATCTCTGTAACGGCCTCCAGCCCCTACAACCCTCCCTATCATTGTTACCTCCTCCAGCCCTACAATCCCCCCTATCTCTGTAACCTGCACGAGCCCTACACCCCTCCCTATCTCTGTAACCCCCTCCAGCCCTACACCTCTCACTATCTCTGTAACCTCCTCCAGCCCTACAACCCTCCCTATCTCTGCAACCTCCTCCAGCCCTACAACCCTCCCTATCTCTGTCACCTCCTCCAGCCATACAATCCTCCCGATCTCTGTCACCTCCTCCAGCCATACAATCCTCCCTATCTCTGTAACCTCCTCCAGCCCTACAACCCTCCCTATCTCTATAACCTCCTCCAGCCCTACAACCCTCCATATCACTGTAACCTCCTCCAGCCCTACAACACTCCCTATCGTTGTAACCTCCTCCAGCCCTACAATACTCCCTATCATTGTAACCTCCGTCAGCCCTACAACCATCTCGATCTCTATAACCTCCTCCAGACCGACATCCATCCCTTTCTCTGTAACCTCCTCCAGCCCTACATCCCTCCCTATCTCTGTAACCTTCTTCAGTTCTACAACCCTCTCTATCACTGTAACCTCCTAAAACCTACAATCCTCCCTATCAATGTAACCTCCTCCAAACCTACAAACTTCCCTATCTCTGTAACCTTCTTCAGTCCTACAACCCTCCCTATCTCTGTAACTTCCTCCAGCCCTACAACCCTCCCTATCTCTGTAACCTCCTCCAGCCCTACAACTCTCCCTATCTCTGCAACCTCCTCCAGCCCTACAACCCTCCCTATCTCTGTAACCTCCTCCAGCCCTACAACCCTCCTCATCTCTATAACCTCCTCCAGCCCTACAACCTTCCCTATCTCTGTCACATCTGCCAGACCTACACCCCTCCCTATCTCTGTAACGGCCTCCAGCCCCTACAACCCTCCCGATCATTGTTACCTCCTCCAGCCCTACAATCCCCCCTATCTCTGTAACCTCCACCAACCCTACAGCCCTCCCTATCTCTGTAACCTCCTCTCGCCCTACATCCCTCCCTATCTCTGTAACTTCCTCCAGCCCGAAAAACCTCACTATCACTGTAACCACCATGAGCCCAAATCCCTCCCTATCATTGTTACCTCCTCCAGCCCTACAACCCTCCCTATCTCTGTAACCTCCTCCAGCACTACACCCCTCCCTATCTCTGTAACCTCCTCCAGCCCGACAAACCTCCCTATCTCTGTAACCTCCATGAGCCCTACACCCCTCCCTATCTCTGCACCCTCCTCCAGCCCGAAAAACCTCCCTATCTCTGTAACCTCTGCCAGACCTACACCCCTCCCTATCTCTGTAACGGCCTCCAGCCCCTACAACCCTCCCTATCATTGTTACCTCCTCCAGCCCTACAATCCCCCCTATCTCTGTAACCTGCACGAGCCCTACACCCCTCCCTATCTCTGTAACCCCCTCCAGCCCTACACCTCTCACTATCTCTGTAACCTCCTCCAGCCCTACAACCCTCCCTATCTCTGCAACCTCCTCCAGCCCTACAACCCTCCCTATCTCTGTCACCTCCTCCAGCCATACAATCCTCCCGATCTCTGTCACCTCCTCCAGCCATACAATCCTCCCTATCTCTGTAACCTCCTCCAGCCCTACAACCCTCCCTATCTCTATAACCTCCTCCAGCCCTACACCCCTCCCTATCTCTGTAACCTCCTCCAGCCTCTACAACCATCCCCATCTCTATAACCTCCTCCAGCCCTACAACCCTTCCTATCTCTGTAACTTCATCCAGCTCCTACATCCCTCCCTCTCTGTGTAACCTCCGAAAGCCCGACAACTGTCCCCATCTCTGTAACCTCCTCCAGCCATACAATCCTCCCTATCTCTGTCACCTCCTCCAGCCCTACAACCCTCCCTATCTCTATAACCTCCTCCAGCCCTACAACCCTCCCAATCTCTGTAACCTCCTCCAAGCCTACAACCCTCCCTATCTCTAAAACCTCCTCCAGCACCTACAACCCTCCCTCTCTCTAAAACCTCCTCCAGCCCTACAAACCTCCCTATCTCTGCAACCTGCTCCAGCCCGACAACCCTCCCTATCTCTGTAACCTCCTCCAGCCCGACAAACCTCACTATCACTGTAACCTCCACAAGCCCAAAAGCCTCCCTATCACTGAAACCTTCTCCAGCACTACAACCCTCGCTACCTCTGTAATCTCCTCCAGCCCTACAACCCTCCCTATCTCTGTAACCTCCTCCAGCCCGACAACTCTCCCTATTTCTCTCACCTTCTACAGCCCTACCTATCTCTGTAACCTCCTCCAGAACTTCATCCATCCCTATCTCTGTAACTTCCTCCAGCCCTACAACCCCCCCTATCTCTGTAACCTCCTCCAGCCTCACAACCCTCCCTATCTCTATAACCTCCTCCAGCCCTACACCCCTCCCTAACTCTCCAACCTCCTCCACCCCTACACCCTTCCGTATCTCTCTAACCTCCTCCAGCCCCAAAACCCTCCCTATCATTGTAACCTCCTCCAGCCCTACAACTCTCCCTTTCTCTGCAACCTCCTCCAGCTCTACACGCCTCCCTATCTCTGTAACCTCCTCCAGCCCTACAATCCTCCCTATCTCTGTCACCTCCTCCAGCTCTACACGCCTCCCTATCTCTGTAACCTCCTCCAGCCCTAAACCCCTCCCTATCACTGTAATCTCCTCCAGCCCTACAACCCTCCCTATCTCTGTAACCTCCTCCAGCCCTACAACCCTCCCTATCTCTGTAACCTCCTCCAGCCCTACAACCCTCCCTATCTCTGTAACCTCCTCCAGCCCTACACGCCTCCCTATCTCTGTAACCTCCTCCAGCTCTACACGCCTCCCTATCTCTGTAACCTCCTCCAGCCCTACAACCCTCTCTATCTCTGTAACCTCCTGCAGCCCTACACGCCTCCCTATCTCTGTAACCTCCTCCAGCCCTACAACCCTCTCTATTACTGTAACCTCCTCCAGCCCTACAACTTTCCCTATTACTGTAACCTCCTCCAGCCCTACAACCCTCCCTATATCTGTAACCTCCTTCAACTCTACAACCCTCCCTATCACTGTAACCTCCTCCAGCCATTCCCCCTCCCTATCTCTGTAACATCCTCCAGCCCTTCACCCCTCTCTATCTCTGTAACTTCATCCAGCCCCTACATCCCTCCCTCTCTGTGCAACCTCCGAAAGCCCGATAACCCTCCCTATCTCTGTAACCTCCTCCAGCCCTACAACCCTCCCGATGATTGTAACCTCCTCCAGCCCTACAACTCTCCCTATCTCTGTAACCGCCTCCATCACTACAACCCTCCCTATCTCTGTAACCTATTCCAGCACTACACACCTCTCGATCATTGTAACCTCCGTCAGCCCGAGAACCCTCTTCATCTCTATAACCTCCTCCAGTCCTACAACACTCCCTATCTCTGTAACCTCCTCGAGCCCTACAACCCTCTCTATCTCTGTAACCTCCTCCAGCCCTACAACACTCCCTATCTCTGTAACCTCCTCCAGCCCTACAACACTCCCTATCATTGTAACCTCCGTCAGCCCTACAACCCTCCCTATCTCTGCAACCTCCTCCAGCCTTACACGCCTCCCTATCTCTGAAACCTCCTCCAGCCCTACAACCTTCCCTATATCTGTAACCTCCTCCAGCCCTACACGCCTCCCTATCTCTGTAACCTCCTCGAGCCCTACAACCCTCTCTATCTCTGTAACCTCCTCCAGCCCTACACGCCTCCCTATCTCTGTAACCTCCTCCAGCCCTACAACCTTCCCTATCTCTGTAACCTCCTCCAGCCCTACAACCCTCCCTATCTCTGTAACCTCCACCAGCCCTACAACCCTCCCTATCTCTGTAACCTCCTCGAGCCCTACACCCCTCCCTAACTCTGGAACGCCCCTCCTGCACTACACCCCTCCCTATCACTGTAAACTCCTCCAGCCGTACAACCCTCCCTATCACTGTTATCTCCTCCAGCACTACACGTCTACCTATCACTGTTACCTCCTCCAGCCCTACAACCCTCCCCATCCCCAGAACCTCCTACAGCCCTACAACCCTCCCTATCTCTGTAACCTCCTTCAACTCTACAACCCTCCCTATCACTGTAACCTCCTCCAACCCTACACCTCTCCCTATCTCTGTAACCTCCTCCAGCCATTCCCCCCTCCCTATCTCTGTAACCTCCTCCAGCCCTTCACCCCTCTCTATCTCTATAACTTCATCCAGCCCCTACATCCCTCCCTCTCTGTGTAACCTCCGAAAGCCCGACAACCCTCCCTATCTCTGGAACCTCCTCCAGCCCTACAACCCTCCCGATCATTGTAACCTCCTCCAGTCCTACAACACTCCCTATCTCTGTAACCTCCTCCAGCACTACAACCCTCCTATCTCTGTAACCTCCTCCAGCCCTACAACCGTCCCTATCACTGTAACCTCCTCCAGCCCTACACCCCTCCCTATCTCTGTATCCTCCACCATCACTACAACCCTCCCTATCTCTGTAACCCCTTCCAGCACTACACACCTCCCGATCATTGCAACCTCCGTCAGCCCTACAACCCTCTTCATCTCTATGACCTCCTCCAGCCCTACACCCCTCCCTATCTCTGTAACCTTCTTCAGTTCTACAACCCTCCCTATCACTGTAACCTCCTCAAACCTACAATCCTCCCTATCAATGTAACCTCCTCCAAACCAAAAACTTCCCAATCTCTGTAACCACCTCCAGCCCTACACCCCTCCCTATCATTGTTACCTCCTCCAGCCCTACAACACTCCCTATCACTGTAACCTCCTCCAGCCCTACAACCCTCCCTATCTCTGTAACCTCCTCCAGACCTACACGCCTCCGTATCTCTGTAACCGCCTCCAGCCCTACATGCCTCCCTATCTCTGTTAACTCCTCCAGCCCTACAACCCTCCCTATCACTGTAACCTCCTCCAGCCCTACACCCCTCCCTATCTCTGTAACCTCCTCCATCACTACAACCCTCCCTATCTCTGTAACCCCTTCCAGCACGACACACCTCCCGATCATTGTAACCTCCGTCAACCCTACAACCCTCTTCATCTCTATGACCTCCTCCAGCCCTACAACCCTCCCTATCTCTGTATCCTCCTCCAGACCCTACAACACTCCCGATCATTGTAACCTCCGTCAGCCCTTCAACCATCCCGATCTCTAGAACCTCCTCCAGACCTACATCCATCCCTATCTCTGTAACTTCCTCCAGCCCTACACCCCTCCCTATCTCGGTAACCTCCTCCAGCCCTACAATCCACCCTATCACTGTAACCTCTTCCAGCCGTACAACCCTCCTCATCTCTATAACCTCCTTCAGCCCTACAACCCTCCCTATCTCTGTATCCTCCTGCAGACCCTACAACTCTCCCTATCTCTGTCACCTCCTCCAGCCCTACACCCCGCCCAATCTCTGTAACCTTCTTCAGTTCTGCAACCCTCCCTATCACTGTAATCTCCTCCAAACCTACAACCCTCCCTATCTCTGTGACCTCCTCCAGCCCTACACCCGTCCCTATCATTATTACCTCCTCCAGCCCTACAACACTCCCTATCACTGTAACCTCCTCCAACCCTACAACCCTACTCATCTCTATAACCTCCTCCAACCCTCCAACCCTCCCTATCTCTGTCACCCCCTCCAGCAGTATACCTCGCCCTATCATTGTAACCTCCTGCAGCCCTACAATCCTCCCTATCTCTGTAACCTCCTCCAGCCCTACACCCGTCCCTATCATTATTACCTCCTCCAGCCCTACAACACTCCCTATCTCTGTAACCTCCTCCAGCCCTACATGCCTCCCTATCTCTGTAACCTCCTCCAGCCCTACAACCCTCCCGATCATTGTAACCTCCTCCAGTTGTACAACACTCCCTATCTCTGTAACCTCCTCCAGCCCTACAAACCTCCTATTTCTGTAACCTCCTCCAGCCCTACAACCGTCCCTATCACTGTAACCTCCTCCAGCCCTACACCCCTCCCTATCTCTGTAACCTCCTCCATCACTACAACCCTCCCTATCTCTGTAACCCCTTCCAGCACGACACACCTCCCGATCATTGTAACCTCCGTCAACCCTACAACCCTCTTCATCTCTATAACCTCCTCATGCCCTACAACCCTCCCTATCTCTGTATCCTCCTCCAGACCCTACAAAACTCCCTATCACTGTAATCTCCTCCAGCCCTACAACACTCCCTATCATTGTAACCTCCGTCAGCCCTTCAACCATCCCGATTTCTAGAACCTCCTCCAGACCTACATCCATCTCTATCTCTGTAACTTCCTCCAGCCCTACACCCCACCCTATCTCTGTAACCTCCTCCAGCCCTACACCCCTCCCTATCACTGTAACCTCTTCCAGCCGTACAACCCTCCTCATCTCTATAACCTCCTCCAGCCCTACAACCCTCCCTATCTCTGTATCCTCCTGCAGACCCTACAACTCTCCCTATCTCTGTCACCTCCTCCAGCCCTACACCCCGCCCAATCTCTATAACCTTCTTCAGTTCTACAACCCTCCCTATCACTGTAACCTCCTTCAAACCTACAATCCTCCCTATCAATGTAACCTCCACCAGTCCCTACAACCCTCCCTATCTCTGTAACCTCCTCCAGCCCTACAACCATCCCTAACTCTGGAACGTCCCTCCTGCACTACATCCCTCCCGATCACTGTAAACTCCTCCAGCCATACAACCCTCCCTATGACTGTTACCTCCTCCAGGACTACAGGCCTACCTATCACTGTTACCTCCTCCAGCCCTACAGCCCTCCCTATCCCCAGAACCTCCTCCAGCCCTACAACCCTCCCTATCTCTGTAACCTTCTTCAGTTCTACAACCCTCCCTATCACTGTTACCTCCTCCAGCCCTACAACCCTCCCTATCCCGAGAACCTCCTCCAGCCCTACAACCCTCCCTATCTCTGTAACCTTCTTCAGTTCTACAACCCTACCTATCACTGTAACCTCCTCCAAACCTACAATCCTCCCTATCAATGTAACCTCCACCAGCCCTACAACCCTCCCAATCTCTATAACCTCCTCCAGACCTACATCCATCCCTATCTCTGTAACCTCCTCCAAACCTACAACCCTCCCTATTTCTGTAACCTCCTCCAGCCCTACACCCCTCCCTATCATTGTTACCTCCTCCAGCCCTACAACACTCCCTATCACTGTAACCTCCTCCAACCCTACAACCCTCCTCATCTCTATAACCTCCTCCAACCCTTCAATCCTCCCTATCTCTGTCACCGCCTCCAGCACTATACCTCGCCCTATCATTGTAACCTCCTCCAGCCCTACACCCCTTCCGATCACTATAACCTCCTCCAGCCCTACAACCCTCCCTATCTCTGTAACCTCCTCCAGCCTTACACGCCTCCCTATCAATGTAACCTCCACCAGCCCTACAACCCTCCCTATCTCTATAACCTCCTCCAGACCTACATCCATCCCTATCTCTGTAACCTCCTCCAAACCTACAAACTTCCCTATCTCTGTAACCTCCTCCAGCCCTACACCCCTCCCTATCATTGTTACCTCCTCCAGCCCAAAAGCACTCCCTATCACTGTAACCTCCTCCAGCCCTACAACCCTCCCTATCTCTGTAACCTCCTCCAGCCCTACACGCCTCCCTATCTCTGAAATCTCCTCCAGCCCTACAACCCTCCCTATCTCTGTAACCGCCTCCAGCCCTATACGCCACCCTATCTCTGTAATCTCCTCCAGCCCTACAAACCTCCTTATCACTGTAACCTCCTCCAGCCCTACAACCTTCCCAATCTCTGTAACCTCCTCCAGCCCTACAACCCTCCCTATCTCTGTAACCTCCTCCAGCCCTACACGCCTCCCTATCTCTATAACCTCCTCCAGTCCGACAACCCTAGCTATCTCTGTAACCTCCTCCAGCCCTACACACCTCCCTATCACTGTAACCTCCTCCAGCCCTACACGCCTCCGTATCACTGTAACCTCCTCCAGCCCTACAACCCTCCCTATCTCTGTGACCTCCTCCAGCCCTACACCCCTCCCTATCATTATTACCTCCTCCAGCCCTACAACACTCCCTATCACTGTAACCGCTTCCAACCCTACAACCCTACTCATCTCTATAACCTCCTCCAACCCTACAACCCTCCCTATCTCTGTCACCCCCTCCAGCCCTACAACCTTCCCTATCTCTGTAACCTCCTCCAGCCCTACAACCCTCGCTATCTCAATAACCTCCTCCAGCCCTACACGCCTCCCTATCTCTATAACCTCCTCCAGTCCGACAACCCTCCCTATCTCTGTAACCTCCTCCAGCCCTACACGCCTCCCTATCTCTGTAACCTCCTCCAGCCCTACACGCCTCCGTATCACTGTAACCTCCTCCAGCCCTACAACCCTCCCTATCTCTGTAAACTCCTCCAGCCGTACAACCCTCCCTATCACTGTTACCTCCTCCAGCACTACACGCCTCTCTATCACTGTTACCTCCTCCAGCCCTACAACCCTCCCTATCCCCAGAACCTCCTCCAGCCCTACAACCCTCCCTATCTCTGTAATCTCCTTCAACTCTACAACCCTCCCTATCACTGTAACCTCCTCCAGCCCTACACCTCTGCCTATCTCTGTAACCTCCTCCAGCCCTTCACCCCTCCCTATCTTTGTAACTTCATCCAGCCCCTACATCCCTCCCTCTCTGTGTAACCTCCGAAAGCCCGACAAACCTCCCTATCTCTGTAACCTCCTCCAGCCCTACAACCCTCCCGATCATTGTAACCTCCTCCAGTTGTACAACACTCCCTATCTCTGTAACCTCCTCCAGCCCTACAAACCTTCTATCTCTGTAACCTCCTCCAGCCCAACAACCGTCCCTATCACTGTAACCTCCTCCAGCCCTACACCCCTCCCTATCTCTGTAACCTCCTCCAGCCCTACAACCCTCCCTATCTCTGTCACCTCCTCCAGCCATACAATCCTCCCTATCTCTGTCACCTCCTCCAGCCATACAATCCTCCCTATCTCCATAAACTCCTCCAGCCCTACACCCCTCCATATCTCTGTAACCTCCTCCAGCCTCTACAACCATCCCCATCTCTATAACCTCCTCCAGCCCTACAACCCTTCCTATCTCTGTAACCCTTTCCAGCAATGCACACCTCCCGATCATTGTAACCTCCGTCAGCCCTACAACCCTCCCTATCTCTGTATCCTCCTCCAGACCCTACAACTCTCCCTATCTCTGTCACCTCCTCCAAACCTACACCCCTCCCTATCTCTGTAACCTCCTCCAAACCTACAACCCTCCCGATCAATGTAACCTCCACCAGCCCTACAACCCTCCCTTTCTCTGTAACCTCCGTCAGCCCTACAAACATCCCTAACTCTATAACCTCCTCCAGACCTACATCCATCCCTATCTCTGTAACCTCCTCCAGCCTTACAACCCTCCCTATCTCTGTAGCCTCCTCCAACCCTACAACCCTCCTCATCTCTATAACCTCCTACAACCCTACAACCCTCCCTATCTCTGTAACCTCCTCCAGCCCTACAACCCTCCCTATCTCTGTAACCTCCTCCAGCCCTACAACCCTCCCTATCTCTGTAACCTCCTCCAGCCTTACACGCCTCCCTATCTCTGTAACCTCCTCCAGCCCTACAACCATCCCTATCTCTGTAACCTCCTCCAGCCCTACACGCCTCCCTATCTCTGTAACCTCCTCCAGCCCTACAACCCTCCCTATCACTGTAACCTCCTCCAGCCCTACAACCTTCCCTATCTCTGTAACCTCCTCCAGCCCTACAACCCTCCCTATCTCTGTAACCTCCTCCAGCCCTACAACCCTCCCTATCTCTGTAACCTCCTCCAGCCCTACACGCCTCCCTATCTCTGTAACCTCCTCCAGCCCTACAACCATCCCTATCTCTGTAACCTCCTCCAGCCCTACACGCCTCCCTATCTCTGTAACCTCCTCCAGCCCTACAACCCTCCCTATCACTGTAACCTCCTCCAGCCCTACAACCTTCCCTATCTCTGTAACCTCCTCCAGCCCTACAACCCTCCCTATCTCTGTAACCTCCTCCAGCCCTACACCCCTCCCTATCTCTGTAACCTCCTCCAGCCCTACAACCCTCCCTATCACTGTAACCTCCTCCAGCCCTACAACCCTCCCTATCTCTGTAACCTCCTCCAGCCCTACAACCCTCCCTATCACTGTAACCTCCTCCAGTCCGACAACCCTCCCTATCTCTGAAACTTCCTCCAGCCATACAACCCACCCGAACTCTGGAACACCCCTCCTGTACTACACCCCTCCCTATCACTATAAACTCCTCTAGCCGTACAACCCTCCCTATCACTGTTACCTCCTCCAGCACTACACGCCTCTCGATCACTGTTACCTCCTCCAGCCCTACAACCCTTCCTATCCCCAGAACCTCCTCCGGCCCTACAACCCTCCCTATCTCTGTAACCTCCTCCAGCCCTAAAACCATCCCTATCTCTGTAACCTCCTCCAGCCCTACACGCCTCCCTATCTCTGTAACCTCCTCCAGCCCTACACGCCTCCCTATCTCTGTAACCTCCTCCAGCCCTACACGCCTCCCTATCTCTGTAACCTCCTCCAGCCCGACAGCCCTCCCTATCTCTGTTACCTCCTCCAGCCCTACACGCCTCCCTATCTCTGTAATCTCCTCCAGCCCTACACGCCTCCGTATCACTGTAACCTCCTCCAGCCCTACAACCCTCCCTATCACTGTAACCTCCTCCAGCCCTACAACCCTCCCTATCACTGTAACCTCCTCCAGCCCTACAACCCTCCCTATCTCTGTAACCTCCTCCAGCCCTGCACCCCTCCCTATCTCTGTAACCTCCTCCAGCCCTACAACCCTCCCTATCTCTGTAACCTCCTCCAGCCCTACAACCCTCCCTATCTCTGTAACCTCCTCCAGCCCTACAACCCTCCCTATCACTGTAACCTCCTCCAGCCCTACAACCCTCCCTATCACTGTAACCTCCTCCAGCCCTACAACCCTCCCTATCTCTGTAACCTCCTCCAGCCCTGCACCCCTCCCTATCTCTGTAACCTCCTCCAGCCCTACAACCCTCCCTATCTCTGTAACCTCCTCCAGCCCTACAACCCTCCCTATCTCTGTAACCTCCTCCAGCCCTACAACCCTCCCTATCTCTGTAACCTCCTCCAGCCTTACACGCCTCCCTATCTCTGTAACCTCCTCCAGCCCTACAACCCTCCCTATCTCTGTAACCTCCTCCAGCCCTACAACCCTCCCTATCTCTGTAACCTCCTCCAGCCCTACAACCCTCCCTATCTCTGTAACCTCCTCCAGCCCTACAACCATCCCTATCTCTGTAACCTCCTCCAGCCCTACACGCCTCCCTATCTCTGTAACCTCCTCCAGCCCTACACGCCTCCCTATCTCTGTAACCTCCTCCAGCCCTACAACCTTCCCTATCTCTGAAACTTCCTCCAGCCCTACAACCCTCCCTATCTCTGTAACCTCCTCCAGCCCTACAACCCTCCCTATCTCTGTAACCTCCTCCAGCCCTACACGCCTCCCTATCTCTATAACCTCTTCCAGCCCGACAGCCCTCCCTATCTCTGTTACCTCCTCCAGCCCTACACGCCTCCCTATCTCTGTAATCTCCTCCAGCCCTACACGCCTCCGTATCACTGTAACCTCCTCCAGCCCTACAACCCTCCCTATCACTGTAACCTCCTCCAGCCCTACAACCCTCCCTATCACTGTAACCTCCTCCAGCCCTACAACCCTCCCTATCACTGTAACCTCTTCCAGACCTTAAACCCTCCCGATCCCCAGAACCTCCTCCAGCCCAACATCTCTCCCTATCTCTGTAACCTCCTCCAGCCCTTCACCCCTCCCTATCTCTGTAACCTCCTCCAGCCCTTCACCCCTCTCTATCTCTGTAACTTCATCCAGCCCCTACATCCCTCCCTCTCTGTGTAACCTCCTCCAGCCCTACAACCCTCCTATCTCTGTAACCTCCTCCAGCCCTACAACCCTCCTATCTCTGTAACCTCCTCCAGCCCTACAACCCTCCCGATCATTGTAACCTCTTCCAGTCCTCCAACACTCCCTATCTCTGCAACCTCCTCCATCACTACAAGCCTCCCTAGCTATGTAACCTCTTTCAGCATTACACACCTCCCGATCATTGTAACCTCCGTCAGCCCTACAATCCTCCCTATTTCTATAACCTTCTCCAGCTCTACAACACTCCCTATCACAGTAACCTCCTCCAGCCCAACAACACTCCCTATCATTGTAACCTCCGTCAGCCCTACAACCCTCCCTATCTCTGTAACCTCCTCCAGACCTACATCCATCCCTATCTCTGTAACCTCCTCCAGCCCTACAACTCTCCATATCTCTGTAACCTCCTCCAGCCCTACACCCCTCCCTATCACTGTAACCTCCTCCAGTCCTACAACCCTCCCTATCTCTGAATCCTCCTCCAGACCCTACAACTCTCCCTATCTCTGTCACCTCCTCCAGCACTACAACCCTCCCTATCTCTGTAACCTCCTCCAGCCCTACAGCCCTCCCTATCTCTGTAATCTCCTCCAGCCCTACAACCCTCCCTATCACTGTAAACTCCTCCCGCCGTACAACCCTCCCTATCTTGTTACCTCCTCCAGCACTACGCGCCTCCCTATCTCTGTAACCTCCTTCAACTCTACAACCCTCCCTATCACTGTAACCTTCTCCAGCCCTACAACCCTCCCTATCACTGTAACCTCCTCCAGCCCTACAAACCTCCCAATCTCTGTAACCTCCTCCAGCCCTACAACCCTCCCTATCTCTGTAACCTCCTCCAGCCCTACAACACTCTCTATCTCTGTAACCTCCTCCAGCCCTACAACACTCCCTATCATTGTAACCTCCGTCAGCCCTACAACCATCCCGATCTCTATAACCTCCTCCAGACCTACATCCATCCCTATCTCTGTAACCTCCTCCAGCCCTACACCTCTCCCTATCTCTGTAACCTCCTCCAGCCCTACAACCCTCCCTATCTCTGTCACCTCCTCCAGCCCTACACCCCTCCCTATCTCTGTAACTTCCTCCAGCCCGATAAACCTCACTATCACTTTCACCTCCTCCAGCCCTACAACCCTTGCTACCTCTGTAATCTCCTCCAGCCCGACAACCCTCCCTATCTCTGTAACCTTCTTCAGTCCTACAACCCTCCCTATCTCTGTAACTTCCTCCAGCCCTACAACCCTCCCTATCTCTGTAACCTCCTCCAGCCCTACAACCCTCCTCATCTCTAGAACCTCCTCCAGCCCTACAACCCTCCCTATCTCTGTCACCTCTGCCAGACCTACACCCCTCCCTATCTCTGTAACGGCCTCCAGCCCCTACAACCCTCCCTATCTCTGTCACCTCTGCCAGACCTACACCCCTCCCTATCTCTGTAACCTCCTCCAGCCCTACAATCCTCCCTATCTCTATAACCTCCTCCTGCCCCTACACCCCTCCCTATCATTGTTACCTCCTCCAGCCCTACAATCTCCCCTATCTCTGTAACCTCCACCAACCCTACAGCCCTCCCTATCTCTGTAACCTCCTCTCGCCCTACATCCCTCCCTATCTCTGTAACTTCCTCCAGCCCGAAAAACCTCACTATCACTGTAACCACCATGAGCCCAAATCCCTCCCTATCATTGTTACCTCCTCCAGCCCGACAACCCTCCCTATCTCTGTAACCTCCTCCAGCACTACACCCCTCCCTATCTCTGTAACCTCCATGAGCCCTACACCCCTCCCTATCTCTGCACCCTCCTCCAGCCCGAAAAACCTCCCTATCTCTGTAACCTCCACGAGCCGTACACCCCTCTATCTCTGTAACCTCCTCCAGCCCTACTACCCTCCCTATCTCTGTCACCACCTCCAGCCCGAAAAACCTCCCGATCTTTGTAACCTGCACGAGCCCTACACCCCTCCCTATCTCTGTAACCCCCTCCAGCCCTACACCTCTCACTATCTCTGTAACCTCCTCCAGCCCTACAACCCTCCCTATCTCTGCAACCTCCTCCAGCCCTACAACCCTCCCTATCTCTGTCACCTCCTCCAGCCATACAATCCTCCCGATCTCTGTCACCTCCTCCAGCCATACAATCCTCCCTATCTCTGTAACCTCCTCCAGCCCTACAACCCTCCCTATCTCTATAACCTCCTCCAGCCCTACAACCCTCCCTATCTCTGCAACCTCCTCCAGCCCTACAACCCTCCCTATCTCTGTCACCTCCTCCAGCCATACAATCCTCCCGATCTCTGTCACCTCCTCCAGCCATACAATCCTCCCTATCTCTGTAACCTCCTCCAGCCCTACACCCCTCCCTCTCTCTGTAACCTCCTCCAGCCTCTACAACCATCCCCATCTCTATAACCTCCTCCAGCCCTGCAACCCTTCCTATCTCTGTAACTTCATCCAGCTCCTACATCCCTCCCTCTCTGTGTAACCTCCGAAAGCCCGACAACTGTCCCCATCTCTGCAACCTCCTCCAGCCATACAATCCTCCCTATCTCTGTCACTTCCTCCAGCCCTACAACCCTCCCTATCTCTATAACCTCCTCCAGCCCTACAACCCTCCCTATCTCTGTAACCTCCTCCAGCCCTACAACCCTCCCTATCTCTGTAACTCCCTCCAGCCCTACAACCCCCCCTATCTCTATAACCTCCTCCAGCCCCAAAACCCTCCTTATCATTGTTACCTCCTCCAGCACGACATGCTTCCCTATCTCTGTAACCCCCTCCAGCACTAGACCTCGCCCTATCATTGTAACCTCCTCCAGCCCTACACCCCTTCCTATCACTATAACCTCCTCCAGCCCTACAACCCTCCCTATCTCTGTAACCTCCTCCAGCCCTACAACTCTCCCTATCTCTGTAACCACCTCCAGCCCTACAACTCTCCCTTTCTCTGTAACCTCCTCCAGCTCTACACACCTCCCTATCTCTGTAACCTCCTCCAGCCCTACAACCCTCCCTATCTCTGTAACCTCCTCCAGCCCTACACGCCTCCCTATCTCTGTAACCTCCTCCAGCCCTAAACCCCTCCCTATCACTGTAATCTCCTCCACCCTACAACCCTCCCTATCTCTGTAACCTCCTCCAGCCCTACAACCCTCCCTATCTCTGTAACCTCCTCCAGCCCTACAACCCTCCCTATCTCTGTAACCTCCTCCAGCCCTACACGCCTCCCTATCACTGTAACCTCCTCCAGCCCTACACCTCTGCCTATCTCTGTAACCTCCTCCAGCCCTTCACCCCTCCCTATCTTTGTAACTTCATCCAGCCCCTACATCCCTCCCTCTCTGTGTAACCTCCGAAACCCGACAAACCTCCCTATCTCTGTAACCTCCTCCAGCCCTACAACCCTCCCGATCATTGTAACCTCCTCCAGTTGTACAACACTCCCTATCTCTGTAACCTCCTCCAGCCCTACAAACCTTCTATCTCTGTAACCTCCTCCAGCCCAACAACCGTCCCTATCACTGTAACCTCCTCCAGCCCTACACCCCTCCCTATCTCTGTAACCTCCTCAAGCCCTACAACCCTCCCTATCTCTGTCACCTCCTCCAGCCATACAATCCTCCCTATCTCTGTCACCTCCTCCAGCCATACAATCTTCCCTATCTCCATAAACTCCTCCAGCCCTACACCCCTCCATATCTCTGTAACCTCCTCCAGCCTCTACAACCATCCCCATCTCTATAACCTCCTCCAGCCCTACAACCCTTCCTATCTCTGTAACCCTTTCCAGCAATGCACACCTCCCGATCATTGTAACCTCCGTCAGCCCTACAACCCTCCCTATCTCTGTATCCTCCTCCAGACCCTACAACTCTCCCTATCTCTGTCACCTCCTCCAAACCTACACCCCTCCCTATCTCTGTAACCTCCTCCAAACCTACAACCCTCCCGATCAATGTAACCTCCACCAGCCCTACAACCCTCCCTTTCTCTGTAACCTCCGTCAGCCCTACAAACATCCCTAACTCTATAACCTCCTCCAGACCTACATCCATCCCTATCTCTGTAACCTCCTCCAGCCTTACAACCCTCCCTATCTCTGTAGCCTCCTCCAACCCTACAACCCTCCTCATCTCTATAACCTCCTACAACCCTACAACCCTCCCTATCTCTGTAACCTCCTCCAGCCCTACAACCCTCCCTATCTCTGTAACCTCCTCCAGCCCTACAACCCTCCCTATCTCTGTAACCTCCTCCAGCCTTACACGCCTCCCTATCTCTGTAACCTCCTCCAGCCCTACAACCATCCCTATCTCTGTAACCTCCTCCAGCCCTACACGCCTCCCTATCTCTGTAACCTCCTCCAGCCCTACAACCCTCCCTATCACTGTAACCTCCTCCAGCCCTACAACCTTCCCTATCTCTGTAACCTCCTCCAGCCCTACAACCCTCCCTATCTCTGTAACCTCCTCCAGCCCTACAACCCTCCCTATCTCTGTAACCTCCTCCAGCCCTACACGCCTCCCTATCTCTGTAACCTTCTCCAGCCCTACAACCCTCCCTATCTCTGTAACCTCCTCCAGCCCTACAACCCTCCCTATCACTGTAACCTCCTCCAGCCCTACAACCTTCCCTATCTCTGTAACCTCCTCCAGCCCTACAACCCTCCCTATCTCTGTAACCTCCTCCAGCCCTACAACCCTCCCTATCTCTGTAACCTCCTCCAGCCCTACAACCCTCCCTATCTCTGTAACCTCCTCCAGCCCTACAACCCTCCCTATCTCTATAACTTCCTCCAGTCCGACAACCCTCCCTATCTCTGAAACTTCCTCCAGCCATACAACCCACCCGAACTCTGGAACACCCCTCCTGTACTACACCCCTCCCTATCACTATAAACTCCTCTAGCCGTACAACCCTCCCTATCACTGTTACCTCCTCCAGCACTACACGCCTCTCGATCACTGTTACCTCCTCCAGCCCTACAACCCTTCCTATCCCCAGAACCTCCTCCGGCCCTAAAACCCTCCCTATCTCTGTAACCTCCTCCAGCCCTAAAACCATCCCTATCTCTGTAACCTCCTCCAGCCCTACACGCCTCCCTATCTCTGTAATCTCCTCCAGCCCTACAACCCTCCCTATCTCTGTAACCTCCTCCAGCCCTACACGCCTCCCTATCTCTGTAACCTCCTCCAGCCCTACAACCCTCCCTATCTCTGTAACCTCCTCCAGCCCTACACGCCTCCCTATCTCTATAACCTCTTCCAGCCCGACAGCCCTCCCTATCTCTGTTACCTCCTCCAGCCCTGCACGCCTCCCTATCTCTGTAATCTCCTCCAGCCCTACACGCCTCCGTATCACTGTAACCTCCTCCAGCCCTACAACCCTCCCTATCACTGTAACCTCCTCCAGCCCTACAACCCTCCCTATCACTGTAACCTCCTCCAGCCCTACAACCCTCCCTATCTCTGTAACCTCCTCCAGCCCTACACCCCTCCCTATCTCTGTAACCTCCTCCAGCCCTACAACCCTCCCTATCTCTGTAACCTCCTCCAGCCCTACAACCCTCCCTATCTCTGTAACCTCCTCCAGCCCTACAACCGTCCCTATCTCTGTAACCTCCTCCAGCCCTACAACCCTCCCTATCACTGTAACCTCCTCCAGCCCTACAACCCTCCCTATCACTGTAACCTCTTCCAGACCTTAAACCCTCCCTATCCCCAGAACCTCCTCCAGCCCAACATCTCTCCCTATCTCTGTAACCTCCTCCAGCCCTTCACCCCTCCCTATCTCTGTAACCTCCTCCAGCCCTTCACCCCTCTCTATCTCTGTAACTTCATCCAGCCCCTACATCCCTCCCTCTCTGTGTAACCTCCTCCAGCCCTACAACCCTCCTATCTCTGTAACCTCCTCCAGCCCTACAACCCTCCTATCTCTGTAACCTCCTCCAGCCCTACAACCCTCCCGATCATTGTAACCTCTTCCAGTCCTCCAACACTCCCTATCTCTGCAACCTCCTCCATCACTACAAGCCTCCCTAGCTATGTAACCTCTTTCAGCATTACACACCTCCCGATCATTGTAACCTCCGTCAGCCCTACAATCCTCCCTATTTCTATAACCTTCTCCAGCTCTACAACACTCCCTATCACTGTAACCTCCTCCAGCCCTACAACACTCCCTATCATTGTAACCTCCGTCAGCCCTACAACCCTCCCTATCTCTGTAACCTCCTCCAGACCTACATCCATCCCTATCTCTGTAACCTCCTCCAGCCCTACAACTCTCCATATCTCTGTAACCTCCTCCAGCCCTACACCCCTCCCTATCACTGTAACCTCCTCCAGCCCTACAACCCTCCTCATCTCTATAAGCTCCTCCAGCCTAACAACCCTCACTATCTCTGAATCCTCCTCCAGACCCTACAACTCTCCCTATCTCTGTCACCTCCTCCAGCACTACAACCCTCCCTATCTCTGTAACCTCCTCCAGCCCTACAGCCCTCCCTATCTCTGTAATCTCCTCCAGCCCTACAACCCTCCCTATCACTGTAAACTCCTCCCGCCGTACAACCCTCCCTATCTTGTTACCTCCTCCAGCACTACGCGCCTCCCTATCTCTGTAACCTCCTTCAACTCTACAACCCTCCCTATCACTGTAACCTTCTCCAGCCCTACAACCCTCCCTATCACTGTAACCTCCTCCAGCCCTACAAACCTCCCAATCTCTGTAACCTCCTCCAGCCCTACAACCCTCCCTATCTCTGTAACCTCCTCCAGCCCTACAACACTCTCTATCTCTGTAACCTCCTCCAGCCCTACAACACTCCCTATCATTGTAACCTCCGTCAGCCCTACAACCATCCCGATCTCTATAACCTCCTCCAGACCTACATCCATCCCTATCTCTGTAACCTCCTCCAGCCCTACACCTCTCCCTATCTCTGTAACCTCCTCCAGCCCTACAACCCTCCCTATCTCTGTCACCTCCTCCAGCCCTACACCCCTCCCTATCTCTGTAACTTCCTCCAGCCCGATAAACCTCACTATCACTTTCACCTCCTCCAGCCCTACAACCCTTGCTACCTCTGTAATCTCCTCCAGCCCGACAACCCTCCCTATCTCTGTAACCTTCTTCAGTCCTACAACCCTCCCTATCTCTGTAACTTCCTCCAGCCCTACAACCCTCCCTATCTCTGTAACCTCCTCCAGCCCTACAACCCTCCCTATCTCTGCAACCTCCTCCAGCCCTACAACCCTCCCTATCTCTGTAATCTCCTCCAGCCCTACAACCCTCCTCATCTCTAGAACCTCCTCCAGCCCTACAACCCTCCCTATCTCTGTCACCTCTGCCAGACCTACACCCCTCCCTATCTCTGTAACGGCCTCCAGCCCCTACAACCCTCCCTATCTCTGTCACCTCTGCCAGACCTACACCCCTCCCTATCTCTGTAACCTCCTCCAGCCCTACAATCCTCCCTATCTCTATAACCTCCTCCTGCCCCTACACCCCTCCCTATCATTGTTACCTCCTCCAGCCCTACAATCCCCCCTATCTCTGTAACCTCCACCAACCCTACAGCCCTCCCTATCTCTGTAACCTCCTCTCGCCCTACATCCCTCCCTATCTCTGTAACTTCCTCCAGCCCGAAAAACCTCACTATCACTGTAACCACCATGAGCCCAAATCCCTCCCTATCATTGTTACCTCCTCCAGCCCGACAACCCTCCCTATCTCTGTAACCTCCTCCAGCACTACACCCCTCCCTATCTCTGTAACCTCCATGAGCCCTACACCCCTCCCTATCTCTGCACCCTCCTCCAGCCCGAAAAACCTCCCTATCTCTGTAACCTCCACGAGCCGTACACCCCTCTATCTCTGTAACCTCCTCCAGCCCTACTACCCTCCCTATCTCTGTCACCACCTCCAGCCCGAAAAACCTCCCGATCTTTGTAACCTGCACGAGCCCTACACCCCTCCCTATCTCTGTAACCCCCTCCAGCCCTACACCTCTCACTATCTCTGTAACCTCCTCCAGCCCTACAACCCTCCCTATCTCTGCAACCTCCTCCAGCCCTACAACCCTCCCTATCTCTGTCACCTCCTCCAGCCATACATTCCTCCCGATCTCTGTCACCTCCTCCAGCCATACAATCCTCCCTATCTCTGTAACCTCCTCCAGCCCTACAACCCTCCCTATCTCTATAACCTCCTCCAGCCCTACAACCCTCCCTATCTCTGCAACCTCCTCCAGCCCTACAACCCTCCCTATCTCTGTCACCTCCTCCAGCCATACAATCCTCCCGATCTCTGTCACCTCCTCCAGCCATACAATCCTCCCTATCTCTGTAACCTCCTCCAGCCCTACAACCCTCCCTATCTCTATAACCTCCTCCAGCCCTACACCCCTCCCTATCTCTGTAACCTCCTCCAGCCTCTACAACCATCCCCATCTCTGTAACCTCCTCCAGCCCTACAACCCTTCCTATCTCTGTAACTTCATCCAGCCCTACAACCCTCCCTATCTCTATAACCTCCTCCAGCCCTACAACCCTCCCTATCTCTGTAACCTCCTCCAGCCCTACAACCCTCCCTATCTCTGTAACTCCCTCCAGCCCTACAACCCCCCCTATCTCTATAACCTCCTCCAGCCCCAAAACCCTCCCTATCATTGTTACCTCCTCCAGCACGACATGCTTCCCTATCTCTGTAACCCCCTCCAGCACTAGACCTCGCCCTATCATTGTAACCTCCTCCAGCCCTACACCCCTTCCTATCACTATAACCTCCTCCAGCCCTACAACCCTCCCTATCTCTGTAACCTCCTCCAGCCCTACAACTCTCCCTATCTCTGTAACCACCTCCAGCCCTACAACTCTCCCTTTCTCTGTAACCTCCTCCAGCTCTACACGCCTCCCTATCTCTGTAACCTCCTCCAGCCCTACAACCCTCCCTATCTCTGTAACCTCCTCCAGCCCTACACGCCTCCCTATCTCTGTAACCTCCTCCAGCCCTAAACCCCTCCCTATCACTGTAATCTCCTCCACCCTACAACCCTCCCTATCTCTGTAACCTCCTCCAGCCCTACAACCCTCCCTATCTCTGTAACCTCCTCCAGCCCTACAACCCTCCCTATCTCTGTAACCTCCTCCAGCCCTACACGCCTCCCTATCTCTGTAACCTCCTCCAGCTCTACACGCCTCCCTATCTCTGTAACCTCCTCCAGCCCTACAACCCTCTCTATCTCTGTAACCTCCTCCAGCCCTACACGCCTCCCTATCTCTGTAACCTCCTCCAGCCCTACAACTCTCCCTATTACTGTAACCTCCTCCAGCCCTACAACCTTCCCTATCTCTGTAACCTCCTCCAGCCCTACAACCCTCTCTATCTCTGTAACCTCCTCCAGCCCTACACGCCTCCCTATCTCTGTAACCTCCTCCAGCCCTACAACCCTCCCTATCTCTGTAACCTCCTCCAGCCCTACAACCCTCCCTATTACTGTAACCTCCTCCAGCCCTACAACCCTCCCTATCTCTGTAACCTCCTCCAGCCCTACACCCCTCCCTATCTCTGTAACCTCCTCCAGCCCTACAACCCTCCCTATCTCTGTAACCTCCTCCAGCCCTACAACCCTCCCTATCTCTGTAACCTTCTCCAGCCCTACACGCCTCCCTATCTCTGTAACCTCCTCCAGCCCTACAACCCTCCCTATCTCTGTAACCTCCTCCAGCCCTAAACGCCTCCCGATCTCTGTAATCTCCTCCAGCCCTACACGCCTCCGTATCATTGTAACCTCCTCCATCCGTACAACCCTCGCTATCACTGTTACCTCCTCCATCCCTACAACCCTCCCTATCCCCAGAACCTCCTCCAGCCCTACAACCCTCCCTATATCTGTAACCTCCTTCAACTCTACAACCCTCCCTATCACTGTAACCTCCTCCAGCCATTCCCCCTCCCTATTTCTGTAACATCCTCCAGCCCTTCACCCCTCTCTATCTCTGTAACTTCATCCAGCCCCTACATCCCTCCCTCTCTGTGCAACCTCCGAAAGCCCGATAACCCTCCCTATCTCTGTAACCTCCTCCAGCCCTACAACCCTCCCGATGATTGTAACCTCCTCCAGCTCTACAACTCTCCCTATCTCTGTAACCGCCTCCATCACTACAACCCTCCCTATCTCTGTAACCTATTCCAGCACTACACACCTCTCGATCATTGTAACCTCCGTCAGCCCGAGAACCCTCTTCATCTCTATAACCTCCTCCAGTCCTACAACCCTCCCTATCTCTGTATCCTCCTCCAGACCCTACAACTCTCCCTATCTCTGTCACCTCCTCCAGCCCTACAACACTCCCTATCTCTGTAACCTCCTCGAGCCCTACAACCCTCTCTATCTCTGTAACCTCCTCCAGCCCTACAACACTCCCTATCTCTGTAACCTCCTCCAGCCCTACAACACTCCCTATCATTGTAACCTCCGTCAGCCCTACAACCCTCCCTATCTCTGCAACCTCCTCCAGCCTTACACGCCTCCCTATCTCTGAAACCACCTCCAGCCCTACAACCTTCCCTATATCTGTAACCTCCTCCAGCCCTACACGCCTCCCTATCTCTGTAACCTCCTCGAGCCCTACAACCCTCTCTATCTCTGTAACCTCCTCCAGCCCTACACGCCTCCCTATCTCTGTAACCTCCTCCAGCCCTACAACCTTCCCTATCTCTGTAACCTCCTCCAGCCCTACAACCCTCCCTATCTCTGTAACCTCCACCAGCCCTACAACCCTCCCTATCTCTGTAACCTCCTCGAGCTCTACACCCCTCCCTAACTCTGGAACGCCCCTCCTGCACTACACCCCTCCCTATCACTGTAAACTCCTCCAGCCGTACAACCCTCCCTATCACTGTTATCTCCTCCAGCACTACACGTCTACCTATCACTGTTACCTCCTCCAGCCCTACAACCCTCCCCATCCCCAGAACCTCCTACAGCCCTACAACCCTCCCTATCTCTGTAACCTCCTTCAACTCTACAACCCTCCCTATCACTGTAACCTCCTCCAGCCCTACACCTCTCCCGATCTCTGTAACCTCCTCCAGCCATTCCCCCCTCCCTATCTCTGTAACCTCCTCCAGCCCTTCACCCCTCTCTATCTCTATAATTTCATCCAGCCCCTACATCCCTCCCTCTCTGTGTAACCTCCGAAAGCTCGACAACCCTCCCTATCTCTGGAACCTCCTCCAGCCCTACAACCCTCCCGATCATTGTAACCTCCTCCAGTCCTACAACACTCCCTATCTCTGTAACCTCCTCCAGCACTACAACCCTCCTATCTCTGTAACCTCCTCCAGCCCTACAACCGTCCCTATCACTGTAACCTCCTCCAGCCCTACACCCCTCCCTATCTCTGTATCCTCCACCATCACTACAACCCTCCCTATCTGTAACCCCTTCCAGCACAACACACCTCCCGATCATTGCAACCTCCGTCAGCCCTACAACCCTCTTCATCTCTATAACCTCCTCCAGCCCTACAACTCTCCCTATCTCTGTCACCTCCTCCAGCCCTACAACACTCCCTATCTCTGTAACCTCCTCGAGCCCTACAACCCTCTCTATCTCTGTAACCTCCTGCAGCCCTACAACACTCCCTATCTCTGTAACCTCCTCCAGCCCTACAACACTCCCTTTCATTGTAACCTCCGTCAGCCCTACAACCCTCCCTATCTCTGCAACCTCCTCCAGCCTTACACGCCTCCCTATCTCTGAAACCACCTCCAGCCCTACAACCTTCCCTATATCTGTAACCTCCTCCAGCCCTACACGCCTCCCTATCTCTGTAACCTCCTCGAGCCCTACAACCCTCTCTATCTCTGTAACCTCCTCCAGCCCTACACGCCTCCCTATCTCTGTAACCTCCTCCAGCCCTACAACCTTCCCTATCTCTGTAACCTCCTCCAGCCCTACAACCCTCCCTATCTCTGTAACCTCCACCAGGCCTACAACCCTCCCTATCTCTGTAACCTCCTCGAGCTCTACACCCCTCCCTAACTCTGGAACGCCCCTCCTGCACTACACCCCTCCCTATCACTGTAAACTCCTCGAGCCCTACAACCCTCTCTATCTCTGTAACCTCCTCCAGCCCTACACGCCTCCCTATCTCTGTAACCTCCTCCAGCCCTACAACCTTCCCTATCTCTGTAACCTCCTCCAGCCCTACACGCCTCCCTATCTCTGTAACCTCCTCGAGCCCTACAACCCTCTCTATCTCTGTAACCTCCTCCAGCACTACACGTCTACCTATCACTGTTACCTCCTCCAGCCCTACAACCCTCCCCATCCCCAGAACCTCCTACAGCCCTACAACCCTCCCTATCTCTGTAACCTCCTTCAACTCTACAACCCTCCCTATCACTGTAACCTCCTCCAGCCCTACACCTCTCCCTATCTCTGTAACCTCCTCCAGCCATTCCCCCCTCCCTATCTCTGTAACCTCCTCCAGCCCTTCACCCCTCTCTATCTCTATAATTTCATCCAGCCCCTACATCCCTCCCTCTCTGTGTAACCTCCGAAAGCTCGACAACCCTCCCTATCTCTGGAACCTCCTCCAGCCCTACAACCCTCCCGATCATTGTAACCTCCTCCAGTCCTACAACACTCCCTATCTCTGTAACCTCCTCCAGCACTACAACCCTCCTATCTCTGTAACCTCCTCCAGCCCTACAACCGTCCCTATCACTGTAACCTCCTCCAGCCCTACACCCCTCCCTATCTCTGTATCCTCCACCATCACTACAACCCTCCCTATCTGTAACCCCTTCCAGCACAACACACCTCCCGATCATTGCAACCTCCGTCAGCCCTACAACCCTCTTCATCTCTATAACCTCCTCCAGCCCTACAACTCTCCCTATCTCTGTCACCTCCTCCAGTCCTACAACCCTCCATATCACTGTAACCTCCTCCAGCCCTACAACACTCCCTATCGTTGTAACCTCCTCCAGCCCTACAATACTCCCTATCATTGTAACCTCCGTCAGCCCTACAACCATCTCGATCTCTATAACCTCCTGCAGACCGACATCCATCCCTATCTCTGTAACCTCCTCCAGCCCTACATCCCTCCCTATCTCTGTAACCTCCTCCAGCCCTACATCCCTCCCTATCTCTGTAACCTCCTCCAGCCCTACACCCCTCCCTATCTCTGTAACCTTCTTCAGTTCTACAACCCTCTCTATCACTGTAACCTCCTCAAACCTACAATCCTCCCTATCAATGTAACCTCCTCCAAACCTACAAACTTCCCTATCTCTGTAACCACCTCCAGCCCTACACCCCTCCCTATCATTGTTACCTCCTCCAGCCCTACAACACTCCCTATCACTGTAACCTCCTCCAGCCCTACAACCCTCCCTATCTCTGTCACCTCCTCCAGCCCTACACCCTTCCCTATCTCTGTAACTTCCTCCAGCCCGATAAACCTCACGATCACTTTCACCTCCTCCAGCCCTACAACCCTTGCTACCTCTGTAATCTCCTCCAGCCCGACAACCCTCCCTATCTCTGTAACCTTCTTCAGTCCTACAACCCTCCCTATCTCTGTAACTTCCTCCAGCCCAACAACCCTCCCTATCTCTGTAACCTCCTCCAGCCCTACAACCCTCCCTATCTCTGCAACCTCCTCCAGCCCTACAACCCTCCCTATCTCTGTAACCTCCTCCAGCCCTACAACCCTCCTCATCTCTATAACCTCCTCCAGCCCTACAACCTTCCCTATCTCTGTCACATCTGCCAGACCTACACCCCTCCCTATCTCTGTAACGGCCTCCAGCCCCTACAACCCTCCCGATCATTGTTACCTCCTCCAGCCCTACAATCCCCCCTATCTCTGTAACCTCCACCAACCCTACAACCCTCCCTATCTCTGTAACTTCCTCCAGCCCTACATCCCTCCCTATCTCTGTAACTTCCTCCAGCCCGAAAAACCTCACTATCACTGTAACCACCATGAGCCCAAATCCCTCCCTATCATTGTTACCTCCTCCAGCCCTACAACCCTCCCTATCTCTGTAACCTCCTCCAGCACTACACCCCTCCCTATCTCTGTAACCTCCTCCAGCCCGACAAACCTCCCTATCTCTGTAACCTCCATGAGCCCTACACCCCTCCCTATCTCTGCACCCTCCTCCAGCCCGAAAAACCTCCCTATCTCTGTAACCTCTGCCAGACCTACACCCCTCCCTATCTCTGTAACGGCCTCCAGCCCCTACAACCCTCCCTATCATTGTTACCTCCTCCAGCCCTACAATCCCCCCTATCTCTGTAACCTGCACGAGCCCTACACCCCTCCCTATCTCTGTAACCCCCTCCAGCCCTACACCTCTCACTATCTCTGTAACCTCCTCCAGCCCTACAACCCTCCCTATCTCTGCAACCTCCTCCAGCCCTACAACCCTCCCTATCTCTGTCACCTCCTCCAGCCATACAATCCTCCCGATCTCTGTCACCTCCTCCAGCCATACAATCCTCCCTATCTCTGTAAGCTCCTCCAGCCCTACAACCCTCCCTATCTCTATAACCTCCTCCAGCCCTACACCCCTCCCTATCTCTGTAACCTCCTCCAGCCTCTACAACCATCCCCATCTCTATAACCTCCTCCAGCCCTACAACCCTTCCTATCTCTGTAACTTCATCCAGCTCCTACATCCCTCCCTCTCTGTGTAACCTCCGAAAGCCCGACAACTGTCCCCATCTCTGTAACCTCCTCCAGCCATACAATCCTCCCTATCTCTGTCACCTCCTCCAGCCCTACAACCCTCCCTATCTCTATAACCTCCTCCAGCCCTACAACCCTCCCAATCTCTGTAACCTCCTCCAAGCCTACAACCCTCCCTATCTCTGTAACCTCCTGCAGCCCTACAACCCTGCCTATCTCTGTAACCTCCTCCAGCACCTACAACCCTCCCTATCTCTAAAACCTCCTCCAGCACCTACAACCCTCCCTCTCTCTAAAACCTCCTCCAGCCCTACAAACCTCCCTATCTCTGCAACCTGCTCCAGCCCGACAACCCTCCCTATCTCTGTAACCTCCTCCAGCCCGACAAACCTCACTATCACTGTAACCTCCACAAGCCCAAAAGCCTCCCTATCACTGAAACCTTCTCCAGCACTACAACCCTCGCTACCTCTGTAATCTCCTCCAGCCCTACAACCCTCCCTATCTCTGTAACCTCCTCCAGCCCGACAACTCTCCCTATTTCTCTCACCTTCTACAGCCCTACCTATCTCTGTAACCTCCTCCAGAACTTCATCCATCCCTATCTCTGTAACTTCCTCCAGCCCTACAACCCCCCCTATCTCTGTAACCTCCTCCAGCCTCACAACCCTCCCTATCTCTATAACCTCCTCCAGCCCTACACCCCTCCCTAACTCTCTAACCTCCTCCACCCCTACACCCTTCCGTATCTCTCTAACCTCCTCCAGCCCCAAAACCCTCCCTATCATTGTTACCTCCTCCAGCACGACATGCTTCCCTATCTCTGTAACCCCCTCCAGCACTAGACCTCGCCCTATCATTGTAACCTCCTCCAGCCCTACAACTCTCCCTTTCTCTGCAACCTCCTCCAGCTCTACACGCCTCCCTATCTCTGTAACCTCCTCCAGCCCTACAATCCTCCCTATCTCTGTCACCTCCTCCAGCTCTACACGCCTCCCTATCTCTGTAACCTCCTCCAGCCCTAAACCCCTCCCTATCACTGTAATCTCCTCCAGCCCTACAACCCTCCCTATCTCTGTAACCTCCTCCAGCCCTACAACCCTCCCTATCTCTGTAACCTCCTCCAGCCCTACAACCCTCCCTATCTCTGTAACCTCCTCCAGCCCTACACGCCTCCCTATCTCTGTAACCTCCTCCAGCTCTACACGCCTCCCTATCTCTGTAACCTCCTCCAGCCCTACAACCCTCTCTATCTCTGTAACCTCCTGCAGCCCTACACGCCTCCCTATCTCTGTAACCTCCTCCAGCCCTACAACCCTCTCTATTACTGTAACCTCCTCCAGCCCTACAACTTTCCCTATTACTGTAACCTCCTCCAGCCCTACAACTTTCCCTATCTCTGTAACCTCCTCCAGCCCTACAACCCTCTCTATCTCTGTAACCTCCTCCAGCCCTACACGCCTCCCTATCTCTGTAACCTCCTCCAGCCCTACAACCCTCCCTATTACTGTAACCTCCTCCAGCCCTGCAACTTTCCCTATAGCTGTAACCTCCTCCAGCCCTACACGCCTCCCTATCTCTGTAACCTCCTCCAGCCCTACAACCCTCCCTATCTCTGTAACCTCCTCCAGCCCTACACCCCTCCCTATCTCTGTAACCTCCTCCAGCCCTACAACCCTCCCTATCTCTGTAACCTTCTCCAGCCCTACACGCCTCCCTATCTCTGTAACCTCCTCCAGCCCTACAACCCTCCCTATCTCTGTAACCTTCTCCAGCCCTACACGCCTCCCTATCTCTGTAACCTCCTCCAGCCCTACAACCCTCCCTATCTCTGTAACCTCCTCCAGCCCTAAACGCCTCCCTATCTCTGTAATCTCCTCCGGACCTACACGCCTCCGTATCATTGTAACCTCCTCCAGCCGTACAACCCTCGCTATCACTGTTACCTCCTCCAGCCCTACAACCCTCCCTATCCCCAGAACCTCCTCCAGCCCTACAACCCTCCCTATATCTGTAACCTCCTTCAACTCTACAATCCTCCCTATCACTGTAACCTCCTCCAGCCATTCCCCCTCCCTATCTCTGTAACATCCTCCAGCCCTTCACCCCTCTCTATCTCTGTAACTTCATCCAGCCCCTACATCCCTCCCTCTCTGTGCAACCTCCGAAAGCCCGATAACCCTCCCTATCTCTGTAACCTCCTCCAGCCCTACAACCCTCCCGATGATTGTAACCACCTCCAGCCCTACAACTCTCCCTATCTCTGTAACCGCCTCCATCACTACAACCCTCCCTATCTCTGTAACCTATTCCAGCACTACACACCTCTCGATCATTGTAACCTCCGTCAGCCCGAGAACCCTCTTCATCTCTATAACCTCCTCCAGTCCTACAACCCTCCCTATCTCTGTATCCTCCTCCAGACCCTACAACTCTCCCTATCTCTGTCACCTCCTCCAGCCCTACAACACTCCCTATCTCTGTAACCTCCTCGAGCCCGACAACCCTCTCTATCTCTGTAACCTCCTCCAGCCCTACAACACTCCCTATCTCTGTAACCTCCTCCAGCCCTACAACACTCCCTATCATTGTAACCTCCGTCAGCCCTACAACCCTCCCTATCTCTGCAACCTCCTCCAGCCTTACACGCCTCCCTATCTCTGAAACCTCCTCCAGCCCTACAACCTTCCCTATATCTGTAACCTCCTCCAGCCCTACACGCCTCCCTATCTCTGTAACCTCCTCGAGCCCTACAACCCTCTCTATCTCTGTAACCTCCTCCAGCCCTACACGCCTCCCTATCTCTGTAACCTCCTCCAGCCCTACAACCTTCCCTATCTCTGTAACCTCCTCCAGCCCTACAACCCTCCCTATCTCTGTAACCTCCACCAGCCCTACAACCCTCCCTATCTCTGTAACCTCCTCGAGCCCTACACCCCTCCCTAACTCTGGAACGCCCCTCCTGCACTACACCCCTCCCTATCACTGTAAACTCCTCCAGCCGTACAACCCTCCCTATCACTGTTATCTCCTCCAGCACTACACGTCTACCTATCACTGTTACCTCCTCCAGCCCTACAACCCTCCCCATCCCCAGAACCTCCTACAGCCCTACAACCCTCCATATCTCTGTAACCTCCTTCAACTCTACAACCCTCCCTATCACTGTAACCTCCTCCAACCCTACACCTCTCCCTATCTCTGTAACCTCCTCCAGCCATTCCCCCCTCCCTATCTCTGTAACCTCCTCCAGCCCTTCACCCCTCTCTATCTCTATAACTTCATCCAGCCCCTACATCCCTCCCTCTCTGTGTAACCTCCGAAAGCCCGACAACCCTCCCTATCTCTGGAACCTCCTCCAGCCCTACAACCCTCCCGATCATTGTAACCTCCTCCAGTCCTACAACACTCCCTATCTCTGTAACCTCCTCCAGCACTACAACCCTCCTATCTCTGTAACCTCCTCCAGCCCTACAACCGTCCCTATCACTGTAACCTCCTCCAGCCCTACACCCCTCCCTATCTCTGTATCCTCCACCATCACTACAACCCTCCCTATCTCTGTAACCCCTTCCAGCACTACACACCTCCCGATCATTGCAACCTCCGTCAGCCCTACAACCCTCTTCATCTCTATGACCTCCTCCAGCCCTACACCCCTCCCTATCTCTGTAACCTTCTTCAGTTCTACAACCCTCCCTATCACTGTAACCTCCTCAAACCTACAATCCTCCCTATCAATGTAACCTCCTCCAAACCAAAAACTTCCCTATCTCTGTAACCACCTCCAGCCCTACACCCCTCCCTATCATTGTTACCTCCTCCAGCCCTACAACACTCCCTATCACTGTAACCTCCTCCAGCCCTACAACCCTCCCTATCTCTGTAACCTCCTCCAGACGTACACGCCTCCGTATCTCTGAAACCTCCTCCAGCCCGACAACCCTCCCTATCTCTGTAACCTCCTCCAGCCCTACACGCCTCCCTATCTCTGTCACCTCCTCCAGCCCTATAACCCTCTTTATCTCTGTAACCGCCTCCAGCCCTACATGCCTCCCTATCTCTGTTAACTCCTCCAGCCCTACAACCCTCCCTATCACTGTAACCTCCTCCAGCCCTACACCCCTCCCTATCTCTGTAACCTCCTCCATCACTACAACCCTCCCTATCTCTGTAACCCCTTCCAGCACGACACACCTCCCGATCATTGTAACCTCCGTCAACCCTACAACCCTCTTCATCTCTATGACCTCCTCCAGCCCTACAACCCTCCCTATCTCTGTATCCTCCTCCAGACCCTACAACACTCCCGATCATTGTAACCTCTGTCAGCCCTTCAACCATCCCGATCTCTAGAACCTCCTCCAGACCTACATCCATCCCTATCTCTGTAACTTCCTCCAGCCCTACACCCCTCCCTATCTCGGTAACCTCCTCCAGCCCTACAATCCATCCTATCACTGTAACCTCTTCCAGCCGTACAACCCTCCTCATCTCTATAACCTCCTTCAGCCCTACAACCCTCCCTATCTCTGTATCCTCCTGCAGACCCTACAACTCTCCCTATCTCTGTCACCTCCTCCAGCCCTATACCCCGCCCAATCTCTGTAACCTTCTTCAGTTCTGCAACCCTCCCTATCACTGTAATCTCCTCTAAACCTACAACCCTCCCTATCTCTGTGACCTCCTCCAGCCCTACACCCGTCCCTATCATTATTACCTCCTCCAGCCCTACAACACTCCCTATCACTGTAACCTCCTCCAACCCTACAACCCTACTCATCTCTATAACCTCCTCCAACCCTCCAACCCTCCCTATCTCTGTCACCCCCTCCAGCAGTATACCTCGCCCTATCATTGTAACCTCCTGCAGCCCTACACCCCTCTTTATCTCTGTAACCTCCTCCAGCCCTACATGCCTCCCTATCTCTGTAACCTCCTCCAGCCCTACAACCCTCCCTATCTCTGTAACCTCCTCCAGCCCTACACGCCTCCCTATCTCTGAAACCTCCTCCAGCCCTACAACCCTCCCTATCTCTGTAACCTCCTCCAGCCTCACACGCCTCCCTATCTCTGTAACCTCCTCCAGCCCTACAACTCTCTTTATCTCTGTAACCTCCTCCAGCCCTACACGCCTCCCTATCTCTGTAACCTCCTCCAGCTCTACAACCCTCCCTATCACTGTAACCTCCTCCAGCCCTACAACCTTCCCTATCTCTGTAACCTCCTCCAGCCCAACAACCCTCCCTATCTCTATAACCTCCTCCAGCCCTACACGCCTCCCTATCTCTGTAACCTCCTCCAGCCCTACACGCCTCCGTATCACTGTAACCTCCTCCAGCCCTACAACCCTCCCTATCTCTGTAAACTCCTCCAGCCGTACAACCCTCCCTATCACTGTTACCTCCTCCAGCACTACACGCCTCCCTATCACTGTTACCTCCTCCAGCCCTACAACGCTGGCTATCCCCAGAACCTCCTCCAGCCCTTCACCCCTCCCTATCTCTGTAACTTCATCCAGCCCCTACATACCTCCCTCTCTGTGTAACCTCCGAAAGCCCGACAAACCTCTCTATCTCTGTAACCTCCTCCAGCCCTACAACCCTCCCGATCATTGTAACCTCCTCCAGTTGTACAACACTCCCTATCTCTGTAACCTCCTCCAGCCCTACAAACCTCCTATTTCTGTAACCTCCTCCAGCCCTACAACCGTCCCTATCACTGTAACCTCCTCCAGCCCTACACCCCTCCCTATCTCTGTAACCTCCTCCATCACTACAACCCTCCCTATCTCTGTAACCCCTTCCAGCACGACACACCTCCCGATCATTGTAACCTCCGTCAACCCTACAACCCTCTTCATCTCTATAACCTCCTCCAGCCCTACAACCCTCCCTATCTCTGTATCCTCCTCCAGACCCTACAAAACTCCCTATCACTGTAATCTCCTCCAGCCCTACAACACTCCCTATCATTGTAACCTCCGTCAGCCCTTCAACCATCCCGATTTCTAGAACCTCCTCCAGACCTACATCCATCCCTATCTCTGTAACTTCCTCCAGCCCTACACCCCACCCTATCTCTGTAACCTCCTCCAGCCCTACACCCCTCCCTATCACTGTAACCTCTTCCAGCCGTACAACCCTCCTCATCTCTATAACCTCCTCCAGCCCTACAACCCTCCCTATCTCTGTATCCTCCTGCAGACCCTACAACTCTCCCTATCTCTGTCACCTCCTCCAGCCCTACACCCCGCCCAATCTCTATAACCTTCTTCAGTTCTACAACCCTCCCTATCACTGTAACCTCCTTCAAACCAACAATCCTCCCTATCAATGTAACCTCCACCAGTCCCTACAACCCTCCCTATCTCTGTAACCTCCTCCAGCCCTACAACCATCCCTAACTCTGGAACGTCCCTCCTGCACTACATCCCTCCCGATCACTGTAAACTCCTCCAGCCATACAACCCTCCCTATGACTGTTACCTCCTCCAGGACTACAGGCCTACCTATCACTGTTACCTCCTCCAGCCCTACAGCCCTCCCTATCACTGTAACCTCCTCCAACCCTACAACCCTCCTCATCTCTATAACCTCCTCCAACCCTTCAATCCTCCCTATCTCTGTCACCGCCTCCAGCACTATACCTCGCCCTATCATTGTAACCTCCTCCAGCCCTACACCCCTTCCGATCACTATAACCTCCTCCAGCCCTACAACCCTCCCTATCTCTGTAACCTCCTCCAGCCTTACACGCCTCCCGATCAATGTAACCTCCACCAGCCCTACAACCCTCCCTATCTCTATAACCTCCTCCAGACCTACATCCATCCCTATCTCTGTAACCTCCGCCAAACCTACAAACTCCCCTATCTCTGTAACCTCCTCCAGCCCTACACCCCTCCCTATCATTGTTACCTCCTCCAGCCCAAAAGCACTCCCTATCACTGTAACCTCCTCCAGCCCTACAACCCTCCCTATCTCTGTAACCTCCTCCAGCCCTACACGCCTCCCTATCTCTGAAATCTCCTCCAGCCCTACAACCCTCCCTATCTCTGTAACCGCCTCCAGCCCTATACGCCACCCTATCTCTGTAATCTCCTCCAGCCCTACAAACCTCCTTATCACTGTAACCTCCTCCAGCCCTACAACCTTCCCAATCTCTGTAACCTCCTCCAGCCCGACAACCCTCCCTATCTCTGTAACCTCCTCCAGCCCTACACGCCTCCCTATCTCTATAACCTCCTCCAGTCCGACAACCCTCGCTATCTCTGTAACCTCCTCCAGCCCTACACACCTCCCTATCACTGTAACCTCCTCCAGCCCTACACGCCTCCGTATCACTGTAACCTCCTCCAGCCCTACAACCCTCCCTATCTCTGTAACCTCCTCCAGCCCTACACGCCTCCGTATCATTGTAACCTCCTCCAGCCCTACAACCCTCCCTATCTCTGTAACCTCCTCCAGCACTACAACCCTCCTATCTCTGTAACCTCCTCCAGCCCTACACCCCTCCCTATCTCTGTATCCTCCTCATGCCCTACAACCCTCCCTAACTCTGGAACGCCCCACCTGCACTACACCCCTCCCTATCACTGTAAACTCCTCCAGCCGTACAACCCTCCCTATCACTGTTACCTCCTCCAGCACTACACGCCTACCTATCACTGTTACCTCCTCCAGCCCTACAACCCTACCTATCCCCAGAACCTCCTCCAGCCCTACAACCCTCCCTATCTCTGTAACCTCCTTCAACTCTACAACCCTCCCTATCACTGTAACCTCCTCCAGCCCTACACCTCTCCCTATCTCAGTAACCTCCTCCAGCCATTCCCCCCTCCCTATCTCTGTAACCTCCTCCAGCCCTTCACCCCTCTCTATCTCTGTAACTTCATCCAGCCCCTACATCCCTCCCTATCTCTGTAACCTCCTCCAGCCCTACAACCCTCCCGATCATTGTTACCTCCTCCAGTCCTACAACACTCCCTATCTCTGTAACCTCCTCCAGCACTACAACCCTCCTATCTCTGTAACCTCCTCCAGCCCTACAACCCTCCTATCTCTGTAACCTCCTCCAGCCCTACAACCCTCCCGATCATTGTAACCTCTTCCAGTCCTCCAACACTCCCTATCTCTGTAACCTCCTCCATCACTACAACCCTCCCTATCTATGTAACCCCTTCCAGCACTACACACCTCCCGATCATTGTAACCTCCGTCAGCCCTACAACCCTCCCTATTTCTATAAACTTCTCCAGCTCTACAACCCTCCCTATCTCTATAACCTCCTCCAGCCCAACTCCCTCCCTATCTCTGTAACCAGTGCCAGCCCTACAACCCTCCCTATCTTTGTAACCGCCCGAAGCCCGACAACCCTCACTATCTCTGTATCCTCCTCCAGCCCTACAACCTTCCCTATCACTGTAACCTTCTTCAGTTTAACACCCCTCCCTATCACTGTAACCTCCTCCAAACCTACAACCCTCCCTATCTCTGTAACCTCCTTCAGCCCTACACCCCTCCCTATCACTGTTACCTCCTCCAGCCCTACAACACTTCCTATCACTGTAAACTCCTCCAATCCTAGAACCCTCCTCATCTCTATAACCTCCTCCAACCCTACAACCCCCCCTATCTCTGTCACCCCCTCCAGCACTATACCTCGCCCTATCATTGCAACCTCCTCCAGCCCTACACCCCTTCCTATCACTATAACCTCCTCCAGCCCTACATCCCTCCCTATCTCTGTAACCTCCTCCAGCCCTACATGCCTCCCTATCTCTGAAACCTCCTCCAGCCCTACAACCCTCTTTATCTCTGTAACCTCCTCCAGCCCTACACACCTCCCTATCTCTGTAACCTCCTCCAGCCCTACAACCCTCCCTATCACTGTAACCTCCTCCAGCCCTACAACCTTCACTTTCTCTGTAACCCCCTCCAGCCCTACAACCCTCCCTATCTCTGTAACCTCCTCCAGCCCTACACGCTTCCCTATCTCTATAACCTCCTCCAGTCCGACAACCCTCCCTATCTCTGTAACCTCCTCCAGCCTGACACGCCTCCCTATCTCTGTAACCTCCTCCAGCCCTACACGCCTCCGTATCACTGTAACCTCCTCCAGCCCTACAACCCTCCCTATCTCTGAAGACTCCTCCAGCCCTTCAACACACCCTATCACTGTAACCCCCTCCTGCACTACACCCCTCCCTATCACTGTAAACTCCTCCAGCCGTAGAACCCTCCCTATCACTGTTACCTCCTCCAGCACTACACACCTCCCTATCACTGTAACCTCCTCCAGCCCTACACCCCTCCCTATCACTGTTACCTCCTCCAGCCCTACAACACTTCCTATCACTGTAAACTCCTCCAATCCTAGAACCCTCCTCATCTCTATAACCTCCTCCAACCCTACAACCCCCCCTATCTCTGTCACCCCCTCCAGCAGTATACCTCGCCCTATCATTGCAACCTCCTCCAGCCCTACACCCCTTCCTATCACTATAGCCTCCTCCAGCCCTACATCCCTCCCTATCTCTGTAACCTCCTCCAGCCCTACACGCCTCCCTATCTCTGAAACCTCCTCCAGCCCTACAATCCTCTTTATCTCTGTAACCTCCTCCAGCCCTACACACCTCCCTATCTCTGTAACCTCCTCCAGCCCTACAACCCTCCCTATCACTGTAACCTCCTCCAGCCCTACAACCTTCACTTTCTCTGTAACCCCCTCCAGCCCTACAACCCTCCCTATCTCTGTAACCTCCTCCAGCCCTACACGCTTCCCTATCTCTATAACCTCCTCCAGTCCGACAACCCTCCCTATCTCTGTAACCTCCTCCAGCCTGACACGCCTCCCTATCTCTGTAACCTCCTCCAGCCCTACAACCCTCCCTATCCCCAGAAGCTCCTCCAGCCCTACAACCCTCCCTATCTCTGTAACCTCCTTCAACTCAACAACCCTCCCTATCACTGTAACCTCATGCAGCCCTACACCTCTCCCTATCTCTGTAACCTCCTCCAGCCCTACACCTCTCCCTATCTCTGTAACCTCCTCCAGCCCTTCACCCCTCCCTATCTCTGTAACCTCCTCCAGCCCTTCACCCCTCTCTATCTCTGTAACCTCCTCCAACCCTACACCCCTCCCTATCTCTGTAACCTCCTCCAAACCGACAACCCTCCCGATCAATGTAACCTCCACCAGCCCTACAACCCTCCCTATCTCTGTAACCTCCTCCAAACATACAACTCTCCCAATCTCTGTAACCTCCTCCAGCCCTACACACCTCCCTATCATTGTTACCTCATCTAGCCCTACAACACTCCCGATCACTGTAACCTCCTCCAACCCTACAACCCTCCTCATCTCTATAACCTCATCCAACCCTACAACCCTCCCTATCTCTGTCACCCCCTCCAGCACTATACCTCGGCCTATCATTGTAACCTCCTCCAGCCCTACACCCCTTCCTATCACTATAACCTCCTCCAGCCCTACAACCCTCCCTATCTCTGTAACCTCCTCCAGCCCTACACGCCTCCCTATCTCTGTAACCTCCTCCAGCCCTACAACCCACCCTATCTCTGTAACCTCCTCCAGCCCTACATGCCTCCCTATCTCTGTAACCTCCTCCAGCCCTACAACCCTCCCTATCTCTGTAACCTCCTCCAGCCCTACACGCCTCCCTATCTCTGTAACCTCCTCCAGCCCTACAACCCTCCGATCACTGTAACCTCCTCCAGCCCTACAACCTTCCCTATCTCTGTAACCTCCTCCAGCCCTACACGCCTTCCTATCTCTATAACCTCCTCCAGCCCGACAACCCTCCCTATCTCTGTAACCTCCTCCAGCCCTACACACCTCCCTATCTCTGTAATCTCCTCCAGCCCTACACGCCTCCCTATCTCTGTAACCTCCTCCAGCTCTACAACCCTCCCTAACTCTGGAACGCCCCTCCTGCACGACACCCCTCCCTATCACTGTAAACTCCTCCAGCCGTACAACCCTCCCTATCACTGTTACCTCCTCCAGCCCTACACGGCTCCCTATCACTGTTACCTCCTCCAGACCTACAACCCTCCCTATCCCCAGAACCTACAACCCTCCCTATCTCTGTAACTTCCTCCAGCAAAAACAACCCTCCCTCTCTGCAACTTCCTCCAGCCCTGCAACCCTCCCTATCTCTGTAACTTCCTCCAGCCCTACAACCCTCCCTATCTCTGTAACCTCCTCCAGCCCTACAACCCTCCGATCACTGTAACCTCCTCCAGCCCTTCACCCCTCTCTATCTCTGTAACCTCCTCCAACCCTACACCCCTCCCTATCTCTGTAACCTCCTCCAAACCGACAACCCTCCCGATCATTGTAACCTCCACCAGCCCTACAACTCTCCCTTTCTCTGTAACCTCCGTCAGCCCTACAAACATCCCTGTCTCTATAACCTCCTCCAGACCTACATCCATCCCTATCTCTGTAACCTCCTCCAAACCTACAACCCTCCCAATCTCTGTAACCTCCGCCAGCCCTACACACCTCCCTATCATTGTTACCTCATCCAGCCCTACAACACTCCCGATCACTGTAACCTCCTCCAACCCTACAACCCTCCTCATCTCTATAACCTCCTCCAACCCTCCCTATCTCTGTCACCCCCTCCAGCACTATACCTCGCCCTATCATTGTAACCTCCTCCAGCCCTACACCCCTTCCTATCACTATAACCTCTTCCAGCCCTACAACCCTCCCTATCTCTGTAACCTCCTCCAGCCCGACGCGCCTCCCTATCTCTGTAACCTCCTCCAGCCCTACAACCCTCCCTATCTCTGTAACCTCCTCCAGCACTACACCCCTCCCTATCTCTGTAATCTCCTCCAGCCCTACACCCCTCCTTATCATTGTTACCTCATCCAGCCCTTCAACACTCCCTATCACTGTAACCTCCTCCAACCCTACTCATCTCTATAACCTCCTACAACCCTCCCTATCTCTGTCACCCCCTCCAGCACTATACCTCGCCCTATCATTGTAACCTCCTTCAGCCTTACACCCCTTCCTATCCCTATAACCTCCTCCAGGCCTACAACCCTCCCTATCTCTGTAACCTCCTCCAGCCCTACAACCCTCCCTATCTCTGGAACCTCCTCCAGCCCTACACGTCTCCCTATCTCTATAACCTCCTCCAGCCCGACAACCCTCCCTATCTCTGTAACCTCCTCCAGCCCTACACGCCTCCCTATCTCTGTAACCTCCTCCAGCCCTACACGCCTCCGTATCACTGTAACCTCTTCCAGCCCGACAACCCTCCCTATCTCTGTAACCTCCTCCAGCCCTACAACCGTCCCTATCTCTGAAAACTCCTCCAGCCCTTCAACACTCCCTAACTCTAGAACGCCCCTCCTGCACTACACCCCTCCCTATCACTGTAAACTCCTCCAGCCGTACAACCCTCCCTATCACTGTTACCTTCTCCAGCCCTACACGCCTCCCTATCTCTATAACCTCCTCCAGCCCTACAACCCTCCCTATCTCTGTAACCTCCTCCAGCCCTACACGCCTCCCTATCTCTATAACCTCCTCCAGCCCTTCACCCCTCCCTATCTCTGTAACCTCCTCCAGCCCTACAACCCTCCTATCTCTGTAACCTCCTCCAGCCCTACAACCCTCCTGATCATTGTAACCTCCTCCAGTCCTACAACACTCCCTATCTCTGTAACCTCCTCCATCACTACAACCCTCCCTATCTATGTAACCCCTTCCTGCACTACACACCTCCCGATCATTGTAACCTCCGTCAACCCTACAACACTCCCTATTTTTATAACCTTCTCCAGCTCTACAACCCTCCCTATCTCTATAACCTTCTCCAGCCCAACAGCCCTCCCTATCTCTGTAACCAGTGCAAGGCCTACAACCCTCTCTATCTTTGTAACCGCCCGAAGCCCGACAACCCTCCCTATCTCTATAACCTCCTCCAGACCTACATCCATCCCTATCTCTGTAACCTCCTCCAGCCCTACAACCCTCCCTATCAGTGTAACCTCCTCCAGCCCTACAACCCTCCCTATCTCTGTAACCCCCTCCAGCACTACACCCCTCCCTATCATTGTAACCTCCTCCAGCCCTGCACCCCTCCCTAACTCTGTAACCAGCTCCAGCCCTCAACCCATCCCTATCTCTGTAAACTCCTCAAGCCCCTACAACCCTCCCTATCTCTGTACTCTCCTCCAGCCCTACAACCCTCCCTATTGCTGTAATGTCCTCCAGCCCTATAAATCTCTGAGATCTCTGCACTCCTCCAACGTCCTCGCCACAAACTGTTGTTTTTTAGTTACAGTGCTGTGAACTCGCCATTATTTTCCCAGCAACTTCTCAGCCTCTGTGTTTATTCCTCTTGTCCCACATGCTCAGGCAGGAGCTAACCAAATGTATGACCTCCATGGTGGGCTCCATCTGCTGGCTAAAAATGTCATAACACGATACAATCTGTGATCGCCATCTTACCATACTGACTCACGTTGGCTCCCGGTCCGGCAATGCTTTTAAAATTCTCAAGCTTGTGTTTCAAATCTCTCCAGGGCCTCACCCCTCCCTATCTCTGTAACCTCCTCCTGCACTACACCCCTCCGAGATATCTGCGCTCCTCTAATTCTGCCCTATTAATCATCTCTGATTATAATCGCTCCACCATTGGTGGCCGGGCCTTCTGTTGCCTAGGTCCCAAGCTCTGGTATTTCCTGCCTAAACCTCGCCACCTCTCTACCTCCCTCTCTTCCTTAAAACCTACCTCTTTGACCAAGCTTTTGGTCACCTGTCCTAATATCTCCTTATGTGGTTCAGTGTCAAATTCTCCTGTAAAGTGCCTAAGGACATTTTACTGCTTCAAAGGTGCTATATAAAGGCAATGTTGTTGTTGATTCAGCTATAATTCTGTGTGCTTGCATTGACATCCTCAAAGCCTCCCTGATAAAGTGCAACATCCCCACCGACACCTGGGAGTCCCTGGCCAAAGACCGCCCTAAGTGGAGGAAGTGCATCCGGGAGGGCGCTGAGCACCTCGAGTCTCATTGCCGAGAGCATGCAGAGATCGCTTCTCGGCCTTTTGGCTAATATCAAGTGTAGTACCTGTTCTGACCAGCCACCATGACCTCCGGGTGGTTTCTCCCTGGTCAGGAAGGTATATGCTTGCTTTTTTGGAAACAGGAGGTGGGTGGGGTGGCTTGACCCATCCACCTCCACGGAGGTGTGTGGGTGGCTTGACCCATCCATCTCCATGGCACGAATCTGGTATTGCAGTACTTCCAGGAACGGTGCAGTGGCTCTAGGCCTTTTGGCTAAGAGCATTGGCGCAGAGTGATCCTTGGCATGTGCAAGGTGACCTCTGGCGTTTGTGATTTGACAAAGAATTGGAACGATTGGCTACGAATTTCAAAAAAAAATGCAGAGACTAAACGCAGGCAGCGGAAGGAGCGTGTGGCAAACCAGTCCCACCCACCCTTACCCTCAATAACTATGTGTCCCACCTGTGACAGAGACTGTCATTCCCATATTGGACTGTTCAGTCGCTTAAGAACTCATTTTTAGAGTGGAAGCAAGTCTTGCTGGATGTCGAAGGACTGCCTATGATGATGATGGCTGACGCTATGTAACTCAATGGCCGGCACAGTGAACAAACCCTCTGCCATGGAAAGGCACGTCCTTTACTTTCCCTGGGGTTTTTTTTAAGCTGGTGAAAATAAAAATGAAAGCCTTAGCATCATTAACATGAAACAATTGCGATTGGGGAAGAGCCGCTTGTGCACCATCTATTTCAACAGAATCCGGAACTTCAAGGGTTACAAGAGCTTTTTAAAAAAAAAACACTTTGCATCAGAAGTTCCCAGCTGCTGTCTGCACCAGCACCACGTGTTGGTTTCGGTCACTAGATTAGCATTCACTTTGCATCTGTATCAGTAAACAAAGCCTACAGCCTTGCTGCATGGGAATGAGGCCAGAGAGGCTAATACCTCATGTGTATCTACAAACAATTCTTTCCCCATCTATAGCTGAGGGGATTTTGAAAAACAGCCCAGCATGCATCAGCCGATCAGTTCAAACAATCTCTGCTCTGTTATTTCTCCCCCTATTTGTCTTGAATTCGACGAATTAACAGTGAATTCTAGCAGCTATTTTAAATATAGTTCACTAAATATTACAATTTTTTTTTCGAAAGCACCAAAGTTTGCATGAAATACACATGCATGTTTTTTTTAAAGCAGACTAAATAGGTCATATTTGGAATAAATTGATCTTTGCAATGTTGGTTGATTAAAAATAGGCTTGCAATTAAAAGGTTACACTTTTTTTTCGAACCCATTCTGTGCAAAGGGGACAGTGCGTGCTGAACAACAGCATATCCCATACCAAATCAAGATTGAAAACAGAATCACTGTCACAATTACCCACCCCATAGCCCGTCTAACAGAATGACTCGTGTACGTGAGCGAAATACCCAGCAGCAGAAAGCAGCTCGCTCCTCACGTATTAAATTGTAATGAGGCGGAACATTACAGCGAGGGCTGGTACCAGTGCCGTGTTTACGAGTCTCTCTCTCTCTTTCTCTCTGGATCTGCCAAAAGTCACGTCAGTGCGATTTGTGGGATATTTCCACTGCGAAATTTAAAAAAAAAACCTTCAAATACTGACATCCTGCTTGTCGCAAAGTGCGAGCCCAGGAGGGGAAAGCGGACGAAAAATGAGCCTACGTGGCATGTTCACAACCCCAGCCAAGTCTTGGAAGCACATGAAATCGCCGATTCATTTCTTTAATGCAGAAAGAAAAAAGTATATGCTACAAATTGCAATGTTTCGGTTAATCAGGCAAGATTTATTTATTTTCTCACTAAGGCGAGCTGATACAATAACAGAATTAGCAATGGCCCTATACTTTATAGAAACACAAAAACATAGAAAATAGGTGCAGGAGGAAGCCATTTGGCCCTTCGAGCCTGCACCACCATTGAATATGATCATGGCTATATATATAGTTTCTGTACTATGGATTCTAGAAACAGAAAATAGATGCAGGAGTAGGAGTATTTGGCCCATCGAGCCTGCACCACCATTCAATAAGATCATGGCTGATCATTCACCTCAGTACCCCTTTCCTGCTTTCTCTCCATACCCCTTGATCCCTTTAGCCGTAAGGGCCATATCTAACTCCCTCTTGAATATATCCAATGAACTGGCGTCAACAACTCTCTGCGGCAGGGAATTCCACAGGTTAACAACTCTCTGAGTGAAGACGTTTCTCCTCATTTCAGTCCCTATGCAATATATATATCGTTACATGTAAGCAATATATATAACATATTAATAGTATTTGTAGCACAGGAGCAGGCCATTCGGCCCAAGGGATCCGTGCCAGTGTTTATGTCTCTCACCCCTCTTCATCTCACCCCTAGAATATATAAAAGTATAGATTTTTAATGATAAATGAATGATCTAAGGTGATTATTAGTGCAATAGGTATATTTCTCATTTTAAAATACGTGTGATCTGCACATGGAAGCGGTAGAGGTGTGCACGTTGTAGCTCTCCCCATGTCTGTGAGCAACAGCGAGTGCGATATGGTGGCGGTTGCTGAGTTTTTGAGTGCTGCAGTCGCTCTTGGCGTCAATCCAACTTTGGCTCTTCTCTTCCTTTCGCAGGAGAGGGAGGGGAAGCGCCTGCGCTCTGTGCCTTGGCTCAGTGCCCGCTTCAGTGCTCAGTCACGTACACCCTCTCTCAGAGCCCAGCCCCGTCCAACATCCTCTTTCATAAAAGTAGTCATCACACGCATACACACAGAGCAGCACTTCCCCTCCCCCCTCCCCCTCCCTCCAGCCAGCTCAGATTATTTGTTGTCGCTTTGTGTCTGCACATTTCATACGCATTGCCACACCACACTTGCACCCAGCCTGCGAACCTTGCTGGCAGCCGCTCAATTGCGTCGAAGCAGGAAAAACACACACACAAAAAAAAACACGCACAGCGGGACATCTTACTGTAGCTCTCAATCCGCGCAGAAAGGGGAAATGGAGCTCACCAAATATTTGCTTTAGCCAAACTAGAACTTATTTTTAAAATGACATTTAATTCAATTTGTCCGAATTCCTTTTTTCTTTAAAAAAAAATACTCCTTTTAATTGAAGACAACTCGGATATCTATAACTGCAGCTTGATACAGTCATTCATTTTTAGTTGCACGCGTTTCTGAAAATGGAAACGGGTCCAGTTGTTTTGCTAACTTTGTAAGATAAATATTTAGCTCTTAAGTCTTTTTTCATTTTTTTGAAATGCTCTCATTAATTAAAAGACAACGCGGATATGTAACCCGTTTTCAATTGTCATTTATTTTCAGTTACTCAAAATGGAAATGTGTTTTTGCTGTTTATTAAACTTTGTATCAAAAACTGTAGCCGCGTCTAAATGCTTTTATTTTATATTTCTCCTTTTCACTTAAGAAACGAATAGATTTTTGTTGTTGCAAATATGCAACCATCTCGTCCAGGAACTCTTAAAAAAAATGGTTTGTTACTTGTGAATTGATGTGATTTCAATTTTGAAATAGTAGCATTTTGAATAGTTCCGCATTTCTGGTTGAATGCTATTGACGGTTCTCGACCATTTCTCCAGCCCCACCCGCGCCAGAGTCATTTTTTGATGACACATTTTATAATGAGCTCATTATTTATAAGGGAACCCGTTATCAGTAGCTTTTTAGTTGTAAACACGCTACAATGAGAAATTGAGAAGTCAACACCGAGGGAGAAACTGCGTAAAATGTTTAACATGTGCAGCAGCGCGTGTTTTGCACCATATTGAACCCCCTGCGTATTTAAAAGCGAAACTACTAAAAAAAAAGTGATGCACACAAAACTGCACGGCGAGGGGTTTTCCATATAGACACGAACCCCTTTTGCAAAAAGAGGAAAAGGGGGTTTCGTTTCTAATTGTAAATAAATGCACGATTACACGCCTCCGTTTGCGGTGCAAAAAAAAAACCCCAAGAAAAAACGCCTTCCACCATTTCTTGGCTGCAGTCGCTGTGACATTTGCAATATCAACAGGAGCGCACTGTATCCGGGCCCTGACGTCATCCCGGGCTGCACTATCAGTCGGTGCGGGTTCTCGGCCAGCCTTAGCCATATCCTCTTGTTGCACGAGCACCTTAAAACTCTCGAAACGCGGTGCCAAAGGGGCGGATGCGCAGTTTTTTTTAAAAAGTTGCAAATACACAATAAATCCCATTAACGTACTTTCATTACAACAGGGGGAATGAGTGTGTGTGTGTGTGTGTGTGTGGGGGGGGGTGCTTGTTAGGAAAGGGTTAATGCAATTTGCAAAGAGCAATGCAGCAAAGCACCCCCACACCCCGGGTTGAGGAAGGCGAATCGGTCCTGGGGACCCAGATAAAGAGAAAAAAACACACACACTTACACTTTGCAGTTCCTTTTTTTATTGGGGGGGGGGGGGGTGGAGTGCCATTCATGACAGATCTCTTTTGGGAGTTCACCTGCAAAACATAAAACATTAAACGGTGCCACCCGACCTGGGTGACACTCCAGACATTTACAAGGCCCATTTTTTTTCCCCCTTTTTTGTGTTTTTTTTTCGTTTTTTCTTTTTTTTTTGTTTTTTTTTTTTTGGGCACTAAAATCACAATTTTTCCCCAGTGCCCCCTATAAAAGGGAAGGGGACACTAAAAGCACCGGCAATTAAAACAAATTAACTTTAAAACGTAAAATCAAATTAAAATTTGGTTGCCGGGCGTGATGATGCACTCCAGTCCCTCCGGTGCCCACCTCTCGCGGAAGGCCGCGAGCGTACCGGTGGACACCGCGTGCTCCATCTCCAAGGACACCCTGGACCGGATGTAAGAGCGGAAGAGAGGCAGGCAGTCAGGTTGAACGACCCCCTCGACCGCCCGCTGCCTGGACCGGCTGATGGCACCCTTGGCCGTGCCCAGGAGCAGTCCTACGAGGAGGCCTTCGGACCTACCCGCTCCCCTCCGCACAGGGTGCCCAAAGATCAGGAGAGTGGGACTGAAGTGCAGCCAGAATTTCAGGAGCAGCCCCTTCAAATAATGGAACAGGGGCTGCAACCTTGTGCACTCAATAAAAACATGGAACACGGACTCCTCCAGACCGCAGAAATTGCAGGCGGCCTGGGAGTCCGTGAACCGGCTTAAAAATTTGTTGCACGGCACTGCTCCGTGCACCACCCTCCAGGCCAAGTCCCCGATGAATAGTGGGAGGACCCCTGCGTAGAGTGCCCTCCATCGGGGACCCCCGCCTCCTCCGGACGGCAAGATGGTGCGCCATGGCGTGTCCGGACGGCCGGCGAGGATGGCAAAGTTGAGGGTGTGCAGGAGCAGCCCGTACAGGAAACCCCTCCGCGCGGAACTGAAAGGCACGGAGGGGATTTCCCCGAGGCGGCTCAAGTTGTGAGGCGCCGGCCCCCGAGGGAGGTTCCGGGGTTTGGCGCCGATGAGGAATTCCGTCCGGACGGGGGTCAGTTCGGACGGGATCTCCCCACGTGCTTGAGCCTCCTCGATACACCTAACGGAGTCAGGGCCCAGAGCTGTTTTTAGCGACTCGATGGCATCGGCCGCGCGGCGGACGTTGGCAGAATTTAGGCGCCGCGCCAGCGTGACTGGCGCCATCCAGCCCGCTCCTCCGCCATCGAGCAGGTCCCTGACCCTGGTCACCTCACCAGCCACAGCCCTCTCTTCCGACCGCCACATGAAGCCTCGGCCGTGGAGGTACGGATTCCCGAGCAGCGGCTCCTGCAGGACGGCCGCCACTCCAGCCGGCGGAGAGCTGCGCTTGGTGTGCCATTCATGACAGAACGCTTCTAATTTTAGAGCAGCTGAATCATTAATTTGCTCAGGATCCCCTTTCACTCTGTGTGTGTGTGTGTGTGTGTTTTTGCAACGGTGCTACCCTTGCACTAACTCACATTTCCGCCTGGTAGGCTGGCACATTTTGCATTGTAAACTTGTCTCTCTGTCTGCCTGTCTCTTGTCTAATCTAACCCTTGCAAAGAAAATTTGCAGAGCAAGCGAATGCATGGCGCCGGTGACGCGCCGACCGCCCTGGCATGCCAGATGGAATGTTAGTAAACGGAGCTCTCTTATTTACATATACAGTGCGTGTGGGTGTGGAGGGCAGGGGGGAAGCCAACGCGCGTGCGCGCCCCCCCAGCCCCTCCTCCTCCTCTTTTCCTTGTATTCAATCCGCAGCAAAGGGGGGGAGGAGCTAGGACAATGGCGCTACGTCACCCACAGAGAGAGAGAAGGCGGGCGGTCGCGCATGCGCGCGGAGCAGCTGTCGAAGAATCCGGGCTGGCTTTTTTTGGGGGGGGGGGGGGGGGGGGAGAGAAAAGCCGACCGAGTAGGGAAAAGAAGGGGCGGAGCCCACACACACACACAGCGAGAAAGAGAGCGAGTGATTGACGGCTGACGTCAGGCCGGGGGGGGGGGGGTGAGCGAGTGAGGAGCGCGAGAGAAACAGCGAGCGAGAGAGAGAGAGAGAGAGAGTGTGTGGGGCGCGCGCTCTGGGCTCACAGGCACTGCCATGAAGTTGCAAGTTAGTAAGCGTTTCATGTAGATAGTTTTTTTTTGCTTAGTGTGTGTGTGTGTGTGTGGTGGTAGCGGGTGGGGGGGGAATGGAGCAGAGAGGGTGCATCTATTTTTTTTCAGCTTGCATTGAGGTTTGTTGCAAAGTCAGCAGAAGAGGGGGAAGAGAGTGAGTGAGTGTGTGCCGGAGGGGGGGGAATCCTGTACACACGCACACACAGATAGTGAGACACATACACATACATTTTGCAAGGGGCTGGAGCCCCCCTTTTTTTGCACACTTATTGCGTGCACACACACTTATTGCGTGCACACACACACACACTTATTGCACACACACACATAGAATAATTGCACACATACACACACAATAATTGCACACACACAATAATTGCACACACGGAATAATTGCACACGCACACACACACATTGCACACACAGAATTATTGCACACGCACACACATTGCACACACAGAATAATTGCACACGCACACACACACACACATTGCACACACGGAATTATTGCACACGCACACACATTGCACACACACACACCATGTCGGCGGCGGCGCTCGCATCGACCCGCAGACAGTCGTGCTACCTGTGCGACTTGCCCCGCATGCCGTGGGCGATGATCTGGGACTTCACCGAGCCCGTGTGCCGGGGCTGCGTCAACTACGAAGGGGCCGACCGCATCGAGTTCGTGATCGACACGGCCCGCCAGCTGAAGCGGGCGCACGGCTTCCAGCAGGACGGCCGGCCGACCGCCGCCGGGCTGTCCTTGGTGGTGTCCTCGTCGGCCGGGATCATCGGCGCGGGCGGCGGCGGCAAAGGCGGCCTCCTGGCCAAGGACGCGACGGGCCAGCAGCAGCAGCAGCACCCGGCGGACGGCTGCTCGTCGCGGCCGCCGCCCCAGCCCTTGGACCGTTACCCGCTCTCCTCCTCCTCCTCCTCGTCGGCCTCGGAGCGGCCTCCGCCCCGCCTCGACTTCCCGCCGTCCCGCCACAACGGCAGCGCGGCGCTCAACGGCTACGGCAAAGCTGACGAGCCGCCCGAACTCAACCGGCAGAGCCCCAACTCGAGGAGGGCCGGCGGCGGGGGGCCGGCTGGGCCCGGGGCAGGAGGAGCGCCGCCTCCTCCTCCGCCGCCGCCGCCGCCCAACCTGCTGCCCATGGTCAACGGCACGTCGCCTCACCCGCACCCGCCGCACCCGGCCCACGGCGTCAACGGGCGGCTGCTGGGCGGCCTGGAGCTGGTGGGTGGCGCCAAGCGGCCCGGCGCCGAGCACGACGCCAACAAGGAGGCGGCCGCCGCCGCCAACAACAACAACAAGCACCGAGCCGACGGCCTGGCCGAGCTGGCCGACAGCCTCAAGAGCCGCGGCGGCGGCGGCGGCGGGGACAGCGAGTGGGCCGCCAAGCCCAAGACGGTGAAGGACACGCTGATGACCCTGGCCGGACACCCGCCCTTCGACACGCGCTTCAAGAAGGAGCACCCGCTGCAGCACGGCCGGGTGCTGGCCTTCGACACCACGGCGGCGGCCAAGCCAGGTGAGCGCCCGCCGTCCGCCTCCCTCCCTCCCGAGCTGCTGGGTATCGGGGCTTACACTCCCCCCCCCCTCCTCCCCCCGGGGCTTGTACCCCCCCCTCCTCC
>NW_027254390.1:462500-470978 GCF_044704955.1 Pristiophorus japonicus | reverse complement strand
CACTCACACACACACTCTCACACATACACTCTCACACACACTCTCACAAAACCTTACACTCTCACACATACACTCTCTCACACACTCTCATACACAAACACACACACACTCACACACACTCAAACACTGACACACACAGTCACACACACGCATTCACACTCACACACTCATACACTCACACACTCACTCACACACTCACATACAATCACACAGTCACAAACACTCATACAAATACACTCACACACACACACTAGCACACTCATACTCAAACAGTCACTCAGACACACACTCACACACTCACACAATCACACAGACACCCTCACACTCAAACACACACACACACACTTTCACACACATACACATTCACACTCACGCACTCACACAGACACACAGGCACACTCACACTCACACACATCCAATCACGCACTCACACACACACACTCACACAAACTCACACACACACACTCACTCACACACTCACATACACTCACACAGTCACAAACACTCACACAAACACACTAACACACACACTCACACACTCACACTCAAACAGTCACCCAGACACACACTCACACATTCACACTCACACTCACACACACACATACTCACACACACATACAGACATACACACTCACACACACACTCACACTCACACACTCACACACTCACACAGACAGACTCACACTCACACACTCAAACAGACACTCACACACTCACACTCACTCTCACACATACTCACACACACATACAGACATACACACTCACACACACACTCACCCTCACACTCTCACACACTCACACAGACACACACTCACATTCACACTCACAGACACACACACACACACACAAACACACACTCACATGCTCACACACTCACACACACTCACAGTCACAAACAATACACAAACACACTCACACACACACTCGCATACTCACACTCAAACAGTCACCCAGACACACACTCACACACTCACACTCACACTCACACACACACATACTCACACACACATACAGACATACACACTCACACACACACTCACACTCACACACACATTCACACACACTCACACTCACATCCTCACATACATACACTCACGCACACACTCACACTCACACACTCACACTCACACACACTCATACTCACAATCACGCACTCACACACTCACACAGACACACTCACACACTCAAACAGACACATACACACACATGCTCACAACTCACATACTCAGAAACAGACACACTCTCACACACTCACACAGACACACCCTCACTCACACACAATCAGATGCACACACACACACTCACACACACACTCACGCTCACAGACACACATACTCACACACACACATACAGACATACACACTCACACACACACTCACACTCACACTCACACACTCACATGCACACACATTCACACACACACACACATTCACACACATTCACACTCACATGCACGCACACTCACACAAACAATCAGACGCACACACACACACTCACACGCACACACACACTCACACACACTCTTACACACACATTCACAAACTCTCACATACACACACTCACTCACACACACTCACACACTCACACACGCACACTCACACACACTCCAACACTCACACTTGCACACACTCAATCACACACTCACACACACTCAAACACTGGCACACACAATCTCTCGCACACGGACTCACTCTCACTCACACAGGCACACATATACACTCACACTCAAAACACACACACTAACACACATACACATGCACACACACACTCTCACACATACACTCTCACACACACTCACACTCACATACTCACACACACACTCTCACACACCCACCCACAACCACACACACACACACTCAAACAGACCATCACACTCACACACTCACACACTCACACACTCTCACACGCACTTACTCACACACACTCACACATACTCAAAGACATTGGCACACACACTCACACACTCACACACACACTCTCACTCACACACTCACACACACACAGATACACGCTCATACTCACAAACTCTCTCACACACACACTAATTCCAAGCACTCACCCACACACACACACACACACACACTCACACGCACACACACACTCCCACACACACTCTCACACACACACCCACACACACACACACATGCACAAACAGACAATCACACTCACACACTCACACACACACTCACACACACATTCACAAACTTCCTCACACACACACTCACATACACTCACACACACACACACTCACACACTCACACACGCACACTCACACACACTCCAACACTCACACAGACACATACTCACATATACACACACACACACACACTCACTCACTCACACAGGCACACAGACACACTCACACTTACACACATCCAATCGCACACACACACTCACACACACACACTCACACACTCACACAAACACACACTCACATGCTCACACACACATACACACACACTCGCACACTCACACTCAAACACTCACACAGACACACCCACAAACTCACACTCACAGACTCACACACTCACACACACACAGACACTCACACTCACACACTCACACAATCACATGCTCACACACTCACACACACACACACTCGCACACTCACACTCAAACATTCACACAAACATACATTCACACACTCACTCACACACTCACATACACTCACACAGTCACAAACACTCACACAACCACACTCACTCACAGTCACAGAATCACACCGACACACAGGCACACAGACACACTCACATTGAAACACACACACACACTTTCACGCAATCACACACTCACACACACTCACACACACTCACACAAATACACACACGCAATCTCTCGCACACGGATTCACTCTCACTCACACAGGCACACAGATACACTCACACTCAAAACACACACACTCACACACACACATACACATACACACACTCTCACACATACATAGTCATACACGCACTCACACTCACATACTCACACACACACACTCAGACAAACAATCACACGCACACACACACACACACACTCACACACACCCTCTCACACACCCACCCACAAACACACACACACTCAAACAGACAATCACACTCACACACTCACACACATGCACTCACATGGACACACACACTCCCACACACACTCTCACACACACGCCCACACACAAACACACACACATGCACAAACAGACAATCACACTCACACACTCACACACTCTCACACAAACACTCACACACACACTCGCACACATTCACACACATATGCACACACACTCACACACACACACTCACACACACTCTCACACACACATTCACAAACTCACTCACACACACACTCACTCACACACACGGACACACTCACACACATTCACACACACTCTCATGCTCACACACATACACACACACACACCCACATGCACACACTCACACAAACATACAGGCACACAAACACACACACACACACCCACACACGCACAGATAAACACACACACACGAACACTCACACACACACACACCCACACATGCACATGCATACATTCTCACACACTCACACACACACTCACATGCACTCACACACACACTCACATGCACACGTGTACACACACACACTCTCACACACTCACACACTCACACACACACTCTCACGCATGCACACACACACACACACTCACACACACACACAGGCGCACAAACACACACACACACTCACACACACTCTCACAAACTCACACACAAACACACACACTCACAAACACACACTCACACACACATACACACTCACACACATGCACACAAACTCACACTCACACAATCACTCTCACACACACACACAGGTGCACAAACACACACACACACAAGCACACACACACCCACACACACACAGATAAAAATACACAGACACATATACTCACCACACTCACACACACACACTCATACGCACATATGCACACACACTCTCACACACTCACACACACACACTCACAGGCACTCACACACGCATACTCACATGTACATGTGTACACCCTCACACACTCTCAAACACTCACACACACACACTCACACTCACACACACTCTCAAACACACACACACAGACACTCACACACACACACACTCATATAAACACACACACACATACTCTCACACACACACTCACACACACACAGGCGCACAAACACACAAACAGGTACACCCACTCTCACACACTCACACACAAACACACACACACACACACACTCACATACTCAGACACTCACACACACACTCACATGCACACACACACACATTTTCACACACTCACACACACACTCACACTCACAGACACACACACTCACACAGTCACACACTCACACACACACTCAGAAACTCACACACACATTCACAGGCACACATGTGCACACACACAGACACACTCTCACACATTCACACACACAAACACTCTCACCCTCACACACACACTCACACACTCACACACATTCACACACACTCACATTCACACACAGACAGTCTCACACACACACACACACACACACACACACACACACCCACATGCACACACACACTCACATAATCACTCACACACACATACAGGCACACACACACATTCTCACACACTCACACACACACTCAGATACTCATACACACTCACAGGCACACATGTGCACACACACACACAGACACACGCATACACATGCACACACACTCTCACGCTCACACACATACACACACACACCCACATGCACACACACACACACACTCACACAATCACTCACACACACACACAGGCGCACAAACACACACTCACACACACACATGCACACACACTCTCACACACTCACACACACACTCACACACACACTCACACTCACACACACACTCTCTCGCACACACACAAACACACACACTCACACACACGCACAGTCACACTCACAGATACACATACTCACACAATCATACACACAGACACTCACATGCATATGCACATTTGCACACTCACATACACTCACACACTCACACACCCAGACACACTCTCACACACTCACACACACACTCAGACACTCACACACACACTCACAGGCACACATGTGCACACACGCACAGACACACTCTCGCACACTCACACACACACAAGCATTCTCACACTCACTTACACATTCACACACCCACACTGGCTCACACACAAACACACACACGCATAGACAAACACGCGCACACACACACATACTCATACACACTCACACACATTCACACACACTCTCACGCTCACACACATACACACACACACACCCACATGCACACACACACACACACACACTCACTCACACAATCACTCACACACACATACAGGTGCATAGGCACACACACACCCCAACACACACACAGATAAACACACACAGACACATACACACACGCACACTCACACACACACACACACTCACACGCGCACATGCATACACTCTCACACACTCACACACACACTCACATGCACTCACACACACACTCACATGCACATGTGTACACACACACACTCTCACACATTCACACATTCACACACACACTCTCACGCATACACACACACACTCACACACAGACACACACACGCTCATACAAACACACACACACACTCACACACACACACACTCACACACACACAGGCGCACTAACACACACACACAGGCACACACACTCTCACACACTCACACACAAACACACAGATGCACACACTCACAAACACACACACAAGCTCACACACACACACAGATAAACACACACACACACACACCGACACACTCACACACACAAACACTCTCACACTCACACACACTTTCACACACCCACACTGGCACACACACAAACACACAAACCCACATGCAGACACACTCACACTCACACAATCACTCACACACACACGCAGGCACACAAACACACACACACAAGCACACAAACACCCACACACACACACAGATAAACACACACAGGCACATACACTCACACACACTCACATTTGCACAGACACACACTCACACACACACTCACACACTCACATACTCAGACACTCACACACACACTCACATGCACACACACACACACAAACATTCTAACACACTCACACACAGACAGACACACACGCTCATACAAACACACACACACACGCACTCACACACACATACACTCACACACACAGGTGCACAAACACACACACACAGGCACACACACTCTCACACACTCACACACAAACACACAGATGCACACACTCACAAACACACACACAAGCACACACACACACACAGATAAACACACACACACACACACACACAGACACACTCACACACACAAACACTCTCACACTCACACACACTTTCACACACCCACACTGGCACACACACAAACACGCAAACCCACATGCAGACACACTCACACTCACACAATCACTCACACACACACGCAGGCACACAGATAAACACACACAGACATACACTCTCACAAACACACACACACACACTCACACGCACATATGCACACACACTCTCACACACTCACATACTACTCTCACACACTCACATGCACACGTGTACACACATACACATTCTCAGACACTCACACACACACACTCACACTCAAACACACACTCAGACACTCGCACTCACACTTGCACACACACATACACACTCTCACACACTCACACACACTCTCACACACATACTCACATACTCACACACACTCACAGGCACACATGTGCACACACACACACAGACACACGCATACACATGCACACACACTCTCACACACTCACACACAAACACACAGATGCACACACTCACAAACACACACACAAGCACACACACACACACAGATAAACACACACACACACACAGACACACTCACACACACAGACACTCTCACACTCACACACACTTTCACACACCCACACTGGCACACACACAAACACACAACCCACATGCAGACACACTCACACTCACACAATCACTCACACACACACGCAGGCACACAGATAAACACACACAGACACATACACTCTCACAAACACACACACACACACTCACACGCACATATGCACACACACTCTCACACACTCACATACTACTCTCACACACTCACATGCACACGTGTACACACATACACATTCTCAGACACTCACACACACACACTCACACTCAAACACACACTCAGACACTCGCACTCACACTTGCACACACACATACACACTCTCACACACTCACACACACTCTCACACACATACTCACATACTCACACACACTCACAGGCACACATGTGCACACACACACACAGACACACGCATACACATGCACACACACTCTCACACACTCACACACTCACCCACACGCTCACATGCACACGTGTACACACATACACACTCTCACACACTCACACTCACACTCACACACACACTCACACACACACAAACAAACACACACACTCACACATAGACACACACACACGCTCATACAAACACACACACACACACCCACTCACACACACACACACACACACACACACACACAGGCGCACAAACACACACACAGGTACACACACTCTCACACACCACACACAAACACACAGACTCACATTCACACACACACACGCACTCACACACACACTCACACACTCACATACTCAGACACTCGCACACACACTCACATGCACACACACATACATTCTCACACACTCACACACACACACACTCACAGACACACACACTCACACAATCACACACTCAGACACTCACAGTCACATGCACACACACACACACACACACTCTCACAGACTCTCACACACACACGCATTCTCACACACTCACACACACACTGAGATACTCACACACACTCACAGGCACACATGTGCACTCACACACAGACACACGCATACACATGCACACACACTCTCACACACTCACAGACACACTGACCCACACTCACACACACGCACACATGTACACGTGTACACACATACACACTCTCACACACTCACACACGCACTCACACTCACACACACACTCTCACACACACACACACACACAAACACACACATTCACACAAAGACACACACTCACGCTCATACAAACACACACACACACACTCACACACACACTCACACACACACAGGCACAGAAACACACACACAGGTCCACACACTCTCACACACACACACACAAACACACACGCTCACATTCACACACACACACTCACACACTCACATACTCAGACACTCGCACACACACTCACATGCACACACACATACATTCTCACACACTCACATACTCAGACACTCACACACACACTCACAGGCACACATGTCACACGCACACAAACAGACACACTCTCACACACTCACACACACAAGCACTCTCACACTCACACACACACACTCACACACCCACACTGGCTCACACACAAACACACACACACATAGACAAACACACACAGACACACACACACACTCACACAC